>NW_027189332.1:42500-222762 GCF_040958095.1 Procambarus clarkii
AATGTTGTTTTTAGAATGTTTTAAAAACGTGAAAATGTTTGCTGGGAAGCTTCATTCTAAATACCTTACCATGGGCATATTTAAATTTAAACCGAAGATACGTGTACTTTTATAATAGCCGAGCTCCGACCCCGGACAGATCGATCGACCCAGCAACTCTCTCTCAGAACAATGTTTATTTCACGTGAATTCGTTAGTAAACATATATGTTTTATATGTCTCAAGAAAGACAGACATATAAGCTTCACTTAAACACTTTACTATAGACATATTTAAATTTCTAATGAAGATTATTGTATTTTAAAAATTACGGAGCTCCCACCCCGTACAGACTGAACGACAGAGCAACTCTCTCTCAGATCAATGTTTATTTCACGTAAATTCGTTAATAAACACAAATGTTTTATAAGTCTTAAGCAAGATAGAAATAAGAGCTTCATTTTAAATTCATTACAATAGACATATTTATAGCTCAAGTGAAGATACATATGTTTTTATAGTAGCGCTCAGTAGCTTGTCGGGCATGGAGTGCAGACGCCTACGCACTTGCCGATATATTGTATAATTAACAAAGATACGCTAATAAAGCCTAAAATCTTATATGCCTCCAGAAAGACCGATATATGAACATTATTATAATTGCACCAAATGAAATATATCATGTTCGAGAACAAAGATATATCAATTTTAAATTAAGTTTCGACTCTCTCTCGGGTGAGAGAGATGGGGCGACTCTCGCCCCATCTATTGGAGATTCTGTGCACTAAATACCCAAAGCTACTCAAACCCTCCTAGCATTATTTAAGTAATGAAGTAATATGGTATATTTACTCACTATAATGTGGGTGCTGAATGCAGAACATGAGAAAACATATATTTACTCCAAACTAATATAATTTCATTATGAAATAAGTAGCATCAAAGGAAGTCGACGGTCCAAGCGTCAATGTTGTGGAGCGACTTATCCAAGATATATCGTTGTTTGGAAAGTGTTTGTTGGCATATCCAGTTGTCGCACTTCTCTGCTCAAATTATCACAAATTTAAATTATAATGTTAACAAGTAGAATACGTATTTTTAATAAAATCTAACATAACTAGCCAGAAAACATTTAACATTAATTAAAAAATATATGTTTGGAAGTTAAATCGACTTCATAGGACAATGGTTTTGTTATATATACTCGTTATTCGTTGACATGCGTTCGCTACTTAAACTACCATGTACTGTACTTATGTAAAATCTCCCATGTCTCTTCGCTCATCTCACCGAACCCTACAGGCTCTGTGATATATTGTTTAATTAATTGAGATTCACAAATAAAGCTAATAATTGTATATATTATCAAAAAGGCAGAGCTTAGTTTAGTTCATGTATTATGCACTCCATACCCATCCTATGGACGATAGTGGAGTGTTACAGATGCGCATAATGGGCTCAGGAAATGAGCCCCACAATTCATATAGCCAAGCAAGTTATAATCTTGATAAGCTAGTTACAAAAGTCAATACACATTGTCACATCAACAATGGGCTCGAGACCGACCACAAGTACAGTTTATAATTTAAGCAACTGACATATATGGAGGGCTAGTGTCACAATTGATATGTTTATCCTACACATAACCCCCTCTCCCCCATCCAATGGGCAGCGGTGGATAGGTTACAATCAAGTTTTTTTTTGCGTTTTATTCAGAGATTAGGTCTTATTAGGTGAGGAAAGATATTCATATTTTAAAGAAGGCTTCTTGGCTGATGCTCTCCATTGATGGAAAATATACAACCTTTTGAAAATCAATATTAGTTTGATCTAGATATTGTAATTAACGAAAGTATTTATGTCATCAGAAAGGTAGAAATATAGGATACATTTAAAATCCTTTGTCATAAATATAACTGAAGTGAAAACGAAGATATATGCGTTTTGATAGTTACTTGATGGCTTGCTCTGAGAGTGTGAAGCCCTGCACACCAGCCAATAAATTGTATAATTAGTTTCCATAAATTTTAATTAATCTTAAAAATCTATATGTCAGAAGAAAGGAAGATGTAGTCGTTAATGTGACAACATTTAAAAATATATATCTCTTAAGTTAAATAAATAATACAACCTTATCGCCGGTGTCCGGACACATGAAAATTACCTAGGTATCAGTATCCAGCCAGGCGAGGATCACAGGCTGCACAATACTGATAAATTTATGTAATGCACTACTTGTGGTCGATCTCGAACCCATTTATGATGTGACGACTTTTAGTGAATTTTGTAACTAGCTCATAAAGATTGTAACTTGCTTAGCTAAATGAATTGTGGGGTTCGGTCCATTCATTTTCTTTCTTTATTATGCACCCCATAATACACATCCCGTATGCGGTGGTGTAAAGGATTACAGAGGCACATAATCGGTTCAGGAACTGAACCCTCTAGTTCGTTTAGCTAAGCAAATAACAATCTTTTGACGCTAGTTACAAAATTATTAATGTACACATACTTATGCATACATGTACATATTCATACGCATACATATATACATTCACATACATATTTAATCACCACCACAAATACACACATCAGTAATCTTTTGTGTCACAAGTGATTCAACAAGAGGCTCACAACAGTCACTATACAAGGCACTTTACATTTATGGTGAGTCACACAGTTACTAGTCTTGCTGCACACCCACCCAACTGGGCGGCAGCTTTACAGTCATGTGCTCCACACCCACCCAACTGGGCGGCAGCTTTACAGTTACCTGGTGTTATTCTTCACCTATATCTTTTTCTGGTTAATCCCTATTTACATTATGCAGTTCAGGTTTCGTCGCCATACTACAGTTTTTAGTTTAGTTAATTTATCACATAATGGGTTCAGGGACTGAACACACAATTTATTTATCTAAGCAAGTTACAATCTTGAGGAGCTAGCCACAAAATTCATAACACATCGTCACATCAACAACATGTGTTCGAGATCGACCACAAGTACAGTTTCTAAATTAAGCAAATGCTATATGTGGAGAGCTAGTGTCACAATTGATATGTTTGTCCTGCACATTTCCACAGTAGTTTGCTTGGGTTTGCTTGGGTACATAGACAAGAGACTGAACTTCAGCACCCACATACAACACATAAAGGGATGCTCTGAGAGAGAGAGAGAGAGGGAGAGTAAAAATATCCACTGAGGTCTGATTAAGTCCTTTTGTGGACCTTAATCATTAGGACGTCCAATGATGAACGCAAAGTGAGGCGTATTCAGATGGTATATTGACAACATTCAGCATATCTCATAATGACCTAGTAGTACTTGGTGCACAAATACCTTTTCCAAAGGAATCGCAAAACATAATTAAACACAACTGTACCGTACAGTGTTATATATTTATTTCAGTTTGAACAATTTTTAACATTAAAGAATAAATCCTTTAATTGGTTGAAATTGGTTTTAACATTCGAAATCTAATTTGTTGATGTTAAATAATATAAGGTTCAAATTTATTAAGATACATACTTTAAAAACTATTCTATTTGAAATTTAAATAACATAAAAAGAGTACAGAATATAACAAATACCGACTATATAAAAGACCTGACACTTGCAGCACTTAATTATGCTATTGTAACACATTGAAAGTAATAACATTATTTGATTCAGCAAAGCATTTGGTAAGGTTATAATAATAATAATAATAATAATAATAATAATAATAATAATAATAATAATGTATTAATTAAGTATTTTAAATTATAATTTACAACTTGCTAGCGCACAAAAAACAAATCCACGAATCATCATTACATTCTGTAACACCTACACATGATCCATGGTGCCAAATATTGCAACGTTCACAGCATACCATCAGCTTCAAATCATTTAGCTTTCTGCAAATGCAGTACACTTCCATCGAGCATGACCGGAGGATTCGTTTTCTTCTCAGTGTCTGAGCTGCAGGGAATGAGATGAGACACTTTCCTTTAAAGTTCTCTTGAAGATGTTGTCTCATTCTGCATATCATACGAGGTTCACCGGATCTACACCACTTGCAAGTGATGCAGCAAACGCCACAGCATATACCCCACTCATACTTGAGTCCTTGTGTCTGCTGACATTCATTATATTGCATATCAGCTTATCATCCTGGCAATTAGCAAGAGCATACAAGATAACTTCAGTAGATTTGGATGGTAATTTATGCCTGGTGTCGTATATGTTAATTTGTCCAGTTACTCCAATGTTGGAAACGGTGGCCCAGTGACAAGTGACAACCATCAACTTGGATAATTTGAATAAATTCACCAATTGTAACTGGCCAGGAGAGGTCCCGCTACCACGCTGGGTCATGAAGGCCTTCTAGGCTTGGCACAGTTTGTTTGATGAGGTCACATGCAGATTTTATATGAAGGTCAGAGAGCTGTACATTTGTTCCAAAGTTCATTATCTCGTCATTTGTTAAATAATTTAACATTATCGAATGTGAAGCACTGTTATCACTCTCTTTATTGTTGCATTGGTGTGAGGAGTGGCAGTGATTGGTTCAGTTTATTTTTTTTTTTTAAATAGGGACATAAATTTGTACTGCAGATACCAGTACAGTTGCACCGTTTCTTTATATATTTTATACTTGGGTTAGCAAGGCGAGACGCTTCTCTTAACGTGATACTGTTGGTATCAAATAGAAATAGTTTTTAAAGTATGTATCTTAATAAATTTGAACCTTATATTATCAACATCAACATATTATATTATTTAACATCAACAAATTAGATTTCGAATGTTAAAACCAATTTCAACCAATTAAAGGATTTATCCTTTTTAAAGGATTTAATTAAAGGATTTGACACAAAAATCAGTATGAAAATTACCTCGGCTGAGGATATTGAAAAACTTCAAGCTGATATTAATAAAGTTTTCGACTGGGCATCAGAAAATAACATGATGTTTAACAGTGATAAATTCCAGGTACTCAGGTACGGTAAAAATGAGGACCTTAAACATAATACAGAGTACAAAACACAATCAAATGTACCCATAGTATTAAAACAGCATGTAATGGATTTGGGAATAATAATGGCTGACGACCTAACGTTTAAGGAGCATAACCAAGCAAATATTGCGACAGCCAGAAAAATGATAGGATAGATTACGAGAACTTTCAAATCCAGGGATCCCATCACAATGGTTGTACTCTTCAAGTCACTTGTGTTGTCCCGTCTTGAGTACTGCTCAGTACTCACTTCCCCCTTCAGAGCAGGAGAGATTGCTGAAATAGAGGGAATACAGAGAACATATACGGCACGCATAGACGCAATAAAGCACCTAAATTATTGGGATCGTCTCAAAGCCCTCCAAATGTACTCACTAGAAAGAAGACGAGAGAGATATCAAATAATATACACCTGGAAGATACTGGAGGGCCAAGTACCAAATCTACACAGTAAAATAACAACGTACTGGAGTGAACGATATGGAAGAAAATGTAGAATAGAACCAGTGAAGAGCAGAGGTGCCATAGGCACAATCAGAGAACACTGTATAAACATCAGAGGTCCGCGGTTGTTCAACGTCCTCCCAGCAAGCATAAGAAATATTGCCGGAACAACCGGGGACATTTTCAAGAGGAAACTAGATTTATTCCTCCAAGGAGTGCCGGACCAACCGGGCTGTGGTGGGTATGTGGGCATGCGGGCCGCTCCAAGCAACAGCCTAGTGGACCAAACTCTCACAAGTCAAGCCTGGCCTCGGGCCGGGCTTGGGGAGTAGAAGAACTCCCAGAACCCCATCAACCAGGTATCCTTTAATGTTAAAAATTGTTCAAATTGAAATAAATATATAACACTGTACAGTACAGTTGTGTTTGCCTGCCACAGCCTGCCACAGCCTTGAGAGCACGGAGCCTCTCTCTACATTGGCGACCCAGTCTGGCTAAACATTGCGGTACAGTAGAACCTCAAGACATTATCAATACAGAAAAGTATTTGTATCTGGTAACTAGTCGAGCAGAGAGCCATCATCCAACTGCATTTTGCGATCGGCCCCACCCCGTCTGGGTGGGTGTCGGTTCAGGATCTTTGTTTTCTCTACTGAGATGACTAAGCATAGTTCCTGACATGTGGACAATACAGAGTTCAGAACATTTTGGGTGTTGGTATACCCATTGGTGTGGATCAGTATATCATCCACATAGCTAATGATGTGTTCGCTGGACCTTCTAGTTACAAAATTTAAAAGTGCACTGATTAACACATTGAACAGAGTAGGACTGAGGACACCTCCCTGTGGAGTGCCAAGTTCAAAAAATCTCGTTACACTCCTATGCCCATGGAACAGTACAGATGACTTCCTGTTGGATAGATAGCCTCTTATCCACCGTAGAAGCCATCCTCCAACATTTATTTTAGCAAGTTCTCTCAGAATGACGTGTGGGTTAGCAATGTCAAAGGCTGACTTAAGATCTAGGAAAGTGGTGTATGACCTATCAGTATGCAGGGTGAGGAATGTGGTAATACAGTGATGTACACTCTTTCCATGCATAAAGCCATATATCTGGGGAGACAACATATTAATAATTTTGTAAAGGAGACGGTTGAGAACCATCCTCTCAAGACACTTATAGAGACAACTAGTGAGGGAGATTGGGCGAAAAGCACTCGGCTGGTGAGGTTTAGGAATGGGAATAATAACACTGTTGGTCCATGACTTAGGAAGCTCCCCAGTTACATAGCTCATATTATACAATTGAAGAAAGGTATTCCCTGGAACTAGCAGAAGCATATGCAGTATGCCGTCAGTAACTCCATCCTCCCCGGGTGATGTAGCTTTGCCTTTATGTAGAGCAGAATCTAGTTTGTATTCAGTAAAAAGCATGTCACAGTCATCCTCTTGATGACGCATGAAGTCAAGGAGCCTTGCCCTATCAGTATATCTATTATTTAATTCATTCTTTGAGGGTAGAGGAAGACTGTCAAAGCTGGAAGTCGTGGCCCAAGCATCAACAAGCTCATTTGCTCAGTGCAGAGGATTAGGGTACGAGATCTCTGCAGCATTTTTCCCTTTGATCTTGTTGATATCCTTCCTTGCCTGACTTAGTGGCGTGTGAGAATTGAGACCACGGACAAAAGTTTCCCAGTCTGTCTGCCTCAGCTCCACCATACGTTCCCTGGCCTTAGCCAGAGCCGCTTGAAAGAGCCGAAGCATTTCAGCAGTGCGGGTCCTTCTACAAGCTAGTCCAATTATTCTGGCAGTGCGTTTTAGTGTCTGCAATTTAGAATCATTATAATAAACATAAGTGCTATGACCAGTGTAATTTGGGTTACGTGGCCTGGACGATGGATCAAGTGGTTCTATAAACTGGTTGATAGTACCTGTGAGCTCATTGTTAAAAATCTTCAACTGATGAAGGCTCAGATGACTGCACCATTCTGACACATGAGCAACAAGATTGTCTCGTTGATCGATGGGCACAGCCAGCCTCTTCCGCTTGAACACTCCACCAGGGAGGATAGAGCTGCCAATGCTTACAGTGGCTAATATGGGCAGATGATCAGACGCCATAACTGGCACTATTGACGAGGCGCACACGGTGTGGGAGACGTTGAAACCGAGACATAGATCAGGAATACCTCCGTAGATATGCGTCGGTTCAAGGTCACCCACAATCTGTGCATCATCGTGACTACCTAATAGTGACACCAGTTGGTTGCTGTTACGATTACTGAACTGCGAATTACCAATATTCCTATGTCTAGCGTTATAATCACCTCTAATGATGGTAGGCTCAGTCTGAATACAGATAGGAAGGTCAGCATAATTAAAGTTACAAGGAGTCGATTATTTAGTACATAGTTGTTTTTCTCTTAAACTGGATGATAGAGGGGGAGTCTTTATCGTGATTGGGAATACATACATACATACATACATGCATACATACATCCATACATACATGCATGCGACCTGATCAACCAGGATCAACCAACCAATGCATACATGCATGAATACCTGATCAACCAGGCTGTGACTCATACGTCAGGCTGCGAGCAGCCGCGTCTAACAGCCTGGTTGATCAGTCCAGCAACCAGGAGGCCTGGTCGACGACCGGGCCGCGGGGACACTAAGCCCTGGAAGCACCTCAAGGTAGCCTCAAGGTAAGGTATGCGTACATCCATTCATACATACATACATACATACATACATACATACATACATGCATACATACATACATACATACATACATACATACATACATACATACATGCGTATATAAATACATGCGTATATACATGCGTATATAAATACATACATACATTACATACATACATACATACATGCATGCGTACATACATACATCCATCCATCTATCCATACATACATACATACATATATGCATACATACATACATACATACATACATACATACATACATACATACATGCATGCATACATCCATCCATCTATCCATTCATACATGCATACATACATACATACATACATACATACATGCATGCATACATACATACATACATACATACATACATACATACATGCATACATACATACATACATACATACACACATACACACATACACACATACATACATACATACATACATACATACATGCGTGCGTACATACATACATACATACATACATACATACATACATGCGTACATACATGCGTACATACATACATCCATACATACATGCATGCGTACATACATACATACATCCATCCATCCATCCATACATACATACATACATACATACATACATACATACATACACGTCCAGTCAGCATATAGCTATTTCGGGACAAAATCCAATACAGTTTATATTGGTGAGACGCCACTGTGATGAGGAGTTTAAATATCACAGGAACTGTAGGTTAATGTGTGACATAGGTGAGGTTAGATGAGGCATCTACAAGCATCAGCTGGAGGCTGATGGAATGTTGTGGAGGCTGGTGGTACTATGTCTAGATGTTGGAGGGTGGATTTGACTCTCCCACCCTCCCTCCAACTCCCCCCCCCCACACATTGACCGCAGTACGTCTAAGGTTACTTTCCACTCTCGCTTACCAAGGGTATAACCCCCGCCCCTCCCAACACACACACATGCATCAGATTCTTAACTTACAATATTTATTATTTACCAATTTATGTTACTACACTGACTGTCAATTTCACAATATTGTATAAACTTTGATGAATCGCTCGTCTTTGGGTCATCCAATAATGTTAGCAGACTTCTAGATGTTACCACTGCTAGGTTTAGGCTCAGCTACAAGTACCTCTGGAAGTTTGTAACATCTGATGATGTAGATTTGACTAAATGTAAACTCTGTCAGCAGAACTATTCGCATACTTTGCGTCATTATATAATGGAATGTGAAAAATCGCGGAATTTAAAGATAACAACATCAATAGTGTCCATGAAATGTGTAAGTACTTCATTCATAATGATGTGCTGCTCGAAATCTTAGCGAAGTATCCAAAATTTGCTTACTGTAGGTAATGCATACACATGACTGTAAAGCTGCCGCCCAGTTGGGTGGGTGTGGAGCACATGACTGTAAAGCTGCCGCCCAGTTGGGTGGGTGTGGAGCACATGACTGTAAAGCTGCCGCCCAGTTGGGTGGGTGTGGAGCACATGACTGTAAAGCAGCCGCCCAGTTGGGTGGGTGTGGAGCACATGACTATAAAGCTGCCGCCCAGTTGGGTGGGTGTGGAGCACATGACTGTAAAGCTGCCGCCCAGTTGGGTGGGTGTGGAGCACATGACTGTAAAGCTGCCGCCCAGTTGGGTGGGTGTGGAGCACATGACTGTAAAGCTGCCGCCCAGTTGGGTGGGTGTGGAGCACATGACTGTAAAGCTGCCGCCCAGTTGGGTGGGTGTGCAGCAAGACTAGTAACTGTGTGACTCACCATAAATGTAAAGTGCCTTGTATAGTGACTGTTGTGAGCCTCTTGTTGAATCACTTCTGACACAAAAGATTACTGATGTGTGTATTTGTGGTGGTGATTAAATATGTATGTGTATGTATATATGTATACGTATGAATATGTACATGTATGCATAAGTATGTGTACATTAATAATTTTGTAACTAGCGTCAAAAGATTGTTATTTACTTAGCTAAACGAACTAGAGGGTTCAGTTCCTGAACCGATTATGTGCCTCTGTAGTCCTTTACACCACCGCCCACGGGATGTGTATTATGGGGTGCATAATAAAGAAAGAAAATGAATGGACCGAACCCCACAATTCATTTAGCTAAGCAAGTTACAATCTTAATGAGCTAGTTACAAAATTCACTATAAGTCGTCACATCATAAATGGGTTCGAGATCGACCACAAGTAGTGCATTACATAAATTTATCAGTATTGTGCAGCCTGTGATCCCCGCCTGGCTGGATACTGATACCTAGGTAATTTTCATGTGTCCGGACACCGGCAATAAGGTGGTATTATTTATTTAACTTAAGATATATATATTTTTAAATGTTGTCACATTAACGGCTACATCTTCCTTTCTTCTGACATATAGATTTTTAAGATTAATTAAAATATATGGAAACTAATTATACAATTTATTGGCTGGTGTGCAGGGCTTCACACTCTCAGAGCAAGCCATCAAGTAACTATCAAAACGCATATATCTTCGTTTTCACTTCAGTTGTATTTATGACAAAGGATTTTAAATGTAGCCTATATTTCTACCTTTCAGATGACATAAATACTTTCGTTAATTACAATATCTAGATCAAACTAACATTGATTTTCAAAAGGTTGTATATTTTCCATCAATGGAGAGCATCAGCCAAGAAGCCTTCTTTAAAATATGAATATCTTTCCTCACCCAATAAGATCTAATCTCTGAATAAAACGCAAAAAACGACTTGATTGTAACCTATCCACCGCTGCCCATTGGATGGGGGAGAGGGGGTTATGTGTAGGATAAACATATCAATTGTGACACTAGCCCTCCATATATGTCAGTTGCTTAAATTATAAACTGTACTTGTGGTCGGTCTCAAGCCCATTGTTGATGTGACAATGTGTATTGACTTTTGTAACTAGCTTATCAAGATTATAACTTGCTTGGCTATATGAATTGTGGGGCTCATTTCCTGAGCCCATTATGTGCCTCTGTAACACTCCACTATCGTCCATAGGATGGGTATGGAGTGCATAATAAATGAACTAAACTAAGCTCTGCCTTTTTTATAACATATACAATTATAAGCTTTATTTGTGAATCTCAATTAATTAAACAATATATCACAGAGCCTGTAGGGTTCGGTGAGATGAGCGAAGAGACATGGGAGATTTTACATAAGTACAGTACATGGTAGTTTAAGTAGCGAACGCATGTCAACGAATAACGAGTATATATAACAAAACCATTGTCCTATGAAGTCGATTTAACTTCCAAACATATATTTTTTAATTAATGTTAAATGTTTTCTGGCTAGTTATGTTAGATTTTATTAAAAATACGTATTCTACTTGTTAACATTATAATTTAAATTTGTGATAATTTGAGCAGAGAAGTGCGACAACTGGATATGCCAACAAACACTTTCCAAACAACGATATATCTTGGATAAGTCGCTCCACAACATTGCTGCTTGGACCATCGACTTCCTTTGATGCTACTTATTTCATAATGAAATTATATTAGTTTGGAGTAAATATATGTTTTCTCATGTTCTGCATTCAGCACCCACATTATAGTGAGTAAATATACCATATTACTTCATTACTTAAATAATGCTAGGAGGGTTTGAGTAGCTTTGGGTATTTAGTGCACAGAATCTCCAATAGATGGGGCGAGAGTCGCCCCATCTCTCTCACCCGAGAGAGAGTCGAAACTTAATTTAAAATTGATATATCTTTGTTCTCGAACATGATATATTTCATTTGGTGCAATTATAATAATGTTCATATATCGGTCTTTCTGGAGGCATACAAGATTTTAGGCTTTATTAGCGTATCTTTGTTAATTATACAATATATCGGCAAGTGCGTAGGCGTCTGCACTCCATGCCCGACAAGCTACTGAGCGCTACTATAAAAACATATGTATCTTCACTTGAGCTATAAATATGTCTATTGTAATGTATTTAAAATGAAGCTCTTATTTCTATCTTGCTTAAGACTTATAAAACATTTGTGTTTATTAACGAATTTACGTGAAATAAACATTGATCTGAGAGAGAGTTGCTCTGTCGTTCAGTCTGTACGGGGTGGGAGCTCCGTAATTTTTAAAATACAATAATCTTCATTAGAAATTTAAATATGTCTATAGTAAAGTGTTTAAAGTGAAGCTTATATGTCTGTCTTTCTTGAGACATATAAAACATATATGTTTACTAACGAATTCACGTGAAATAAACATTGTTCTGAGAGAGAGTTGCTCGGTCGATCGATCTGTCCGGGGTCGGAGCTCGGCTATTATAAAAGTACACGTATCTTCGGTTTAAATTTAAATATGCCCATGGTAAGGTATTTAGAATGAAGCTTATATTTCTATCTTTCTTGTGACATATAAAACTTTTACGTTTATTAAGGAATCTGCGTGAAATAGGCATGGTTCTGAGATGAATGCTGCGGTTTTCGAGCTCGACGCGCGGCAATGGACGCCATATACACATCCAGTGGGTGTTATTGGACCCCATACCCATTTTATGGGTGGTTGGAGCCCCATACCCATTCTATGGGTGGTTGGAGCCCCATACCCATCCTGTGGGTTGTAGTGGACGCCATACTCATCCTGTGGGTGGTATTGGACCCCATACCCTTCCTGTGGGTGGATGTGATCCCCATACTCATCCTCTGGGTGGATGTGACCCTCATACCCATCCTGTGGGTGGTATTGCACCCCTTACTCACCTAACAGGTAGTAGTGGACAATATACCGATCCTGTAGTTGGTATAGTAGACACAATACCATTCTGTTTAGAGTAGTTTACCCCATAGACATTCCAATGAACCATCGTTTTCTGTTAGCGTTCCTACACAACATCCTTTAAAGATTTGTAAGGCACCAACTATGGTATATAATATTGATTGGTGAAGGACTGTTATTCTATGTAATAATTTTTAGTGCTTATTATAATTTACTAAGAACAACTAATATTTCTCAAAACAAAACTACGAACCTTCAATAGGAAGTAGCTGATCTATAATATTCTAAGAGCATGGACAATAGTAGGTAAATTTCACAACCCATGTGGGACCTGAAAAGTACAATTTTCCTTATAATTGAACCAATCACGACTATTCTTCTATCTAGGTTGACGGACGGGTACTGTGAGACGCAAGTTGGTACGTGAGGAAGAGTTTGGGCCTTAGAAAAAAAAGTAACTGGGAATATATCACATATTTACTAATTCATATTCAACATATTGACTTTAAGCATTAAGTCATATATGTGCTGTCTTGTGTGAGAACGGGTTGAAAAAGTCGTAATTTCACACTGCGAATACGTGCATAGAGCAAGAACATGGCTCCAAAATATGGCTCAGGCCTAGATATTGTGATGTTTGGGATATTTTGAAAACTGCAGGGTAGTTTGGGACAAATATGACCAAACGCCGCTTTCAGTACTTGGCATATGTTGGGTATAAAAAGTCGTAATTTCAAACTGCGAATACATACAGAGAGCCTGAATTTGGCTCCAAAATATATCTCAGGCCTCGAGATTGGGATGTTTAGGATATTTTGAAAACTGCTGGAAGGTTTGGGACAAATATGACCAAACGCCGCTTTCAGTTCTTGGCATATGTTGGGTATAAAAAGTCGTAATTTCAAACTGCGAATGCGTACAGAGAGCCTGAATTTGGCTCCAAAATATGTCTCAGGCCTCGAAATTGGGATGTTTGGGATATATAAAAAACTGCAGGGAGGTTTGGGACAAATGTGACCAAACGCCGCTTTCAGTACTTCGCATATGTTGGGTATAAAAAGTCGTAATTTCAAACTGCGAATACGTGCAGAGAGCCAGAATTTGGCTCCAAAATATGGCTCACGCCTCGAAATTGGGATGTTTGGGATATTTTGAAAATTGCATTGGGGATTGGGACAAATGTGACCAAATGCCGCTTTCAGTACTTGGCATATGTTGGGTAAAAAAATTCGTAATTTGAAACTGCGAATACGTGCAGAGAGCCAGAATTTGGCTTCAAAATATGGCTCAGGCCTCGAAATTGGGATATTTGGGTTATTTTGAAAACTGCAGGGGAGTTTGTGCAAAATGTCACTCACTGCCGCTTTCAGGACTTGGCATATGTTGGGCATAAAAAGTCGTAATTTCAAACTGCGAATACGTGCAGAGAGCCAGAATTTGGCTCCAAAATATGACTCAGGCCTCGAAATTGAGAAGTTTGGGATATTTTGAAAGCTGCAGGGGAGTTTGGGACAAATATGACCAAACGCCGCTTTCAGTACTTGGCATATGTTGGGAATAAAAAAGTCACAATTTCAAACTGCGAATACGTGCAGGGAGCCAGAATTCGGCTCCAAAATATGGCTCATGGCTGGAAATTGGGATGTTTTGGATATTTTGAAAATTGCAGGGGGGATTGGGACAAATGTGACCAAACGCCCCTTTTAGTACTTGGCATATGTTGGGTATAAAAAAGTCGTAATTTAAAACAGCGAATACGTGCAGAGAGCCAGAATTTGGCTCCAAAATATGGCTCAGGCCTCGAAATTGGGATATTTGGGATATTTCGAAAACTGCAGGGGATTTTGTGCAAAATTTCACTCACTGCCGCTTTCAGGACTTGGCATATGTTGGGAATAAAAAGTCGTAATTTCAAACTGCGAATACGTGCATAGAGCAAGAACATGGCTCCAAAATATGGCTCAGGCCTTGAAATTGGGATGTTTGGGATATTTTGAAAACTGCAGGGGACTTTGTGACATATATGACTAAACGCCGCTTTCAGTACTTGGTATATGTTGGGTATAAAAAAGTCGCAATTTCAAACTGCGAATACGTACATAGAACCAGAATTTGTCTCAAAATAAGGCTCAGGCCTCGAAATTGAGATATTTGGGATATTTCGCAAGCTGCAGGGGAGTTTGTGCAAAATATCACTCACTGCCGCTTTCAGGACTTGGCATATGTTGATTATAAAAAGTCGTAATTTCAAACTGCGAATACGTGCAGAGAGCCAGAATTCGGCTCCAAAATATGGCTCAGGCCTGGAAATTGGGATGTTTTGGATATTTTGAAAATTGCAGGGGGGATTGGGACAAATGTGACCAAACGCCCCTTTTAGTACTTGGCATATGTTGGGTATAAAAAAGTCGTAATTTAAAACAGCGAATACGTGCAGAGAGCCAGAATTTGGCTCCAAAATATGGCTCAGGCCTCGAAATTGGGATGTTTGGGATATTTTGAAAATTGCAGGGGGGATTGGGACAAATGTGACCAAACGCCCCTTTTAGTACTTGGCATATGTTGGGTATAAAAAATCGTAATTTCAAACTGCGAATGCGTACAGAGAGCCTGAATTTGGCTCCAAAATATGTCTCAGGCCTCGAAATTGGGATGTTTGGGATATTTTGAAAACTGCCGGGAGGTTTGGGACAAATGTGACCAAACGCTGCTTTCAGTACTTCGCATATGTTGGGTATTAAAAGTTGTAATTTCAAACTGCGAATACGTGCAGAGAGCCAGAATTTGGCTCCAAAATATGGCTCAGGCCTCGAATTTGGGATGTTTGGGATATTTTGAAAAATGCAGGGGGGATTGGGACAAATGTGACCAAACGCCGTTTTCAGTACTTGGCATATGTTGGGTATAAAAAATTCGTAATTTTAAACTGCAAAATACGTGCTGAGAGCCAGAATTTTGCTCCAAAATATGGCTCAGGCCTCGAAATTAGGATATTTGGGATATTTCGAAACCTGCAGGAGAGTTTGTGCAATATGTCACTCACTGCCGCTTTCAGGACTTGGCATATGTTGGGTATAAAAATTCGTAATTTCAAACTGCGAATACTTGAATAGAGCCAGAATTTGGCTCCAAAATATGGCTCAGGCCTCGAAATTGGGATGTTTGGGATATTTTGAAAACTGCAGGGGGGTTTGGGACAAATGTGACCAATTGCCGCTTTCAGTACTTGGCATATGTTGGGTTTGAAAAGTCGTATTTCAAACTGCGAATACGTGCAGAGAGCCTGAATTTGGCTCCAAAATATGGCTCAGGCCTCGAAATTGGGATATTTAGAATATTTTGAAAATTGCAGGGGAGTTTGGGACAAATATGACCAAACGCCGCTTTCAGTACTTGGCATATGTTGGGTATAAAAAAGTCACAATTTCAAACTGCGAATACGTGCAGAGAGCCAGAATTCGGCTCCAAAATATGGCTCAGGCCTCGTAATTGGGATGTTTTGGATATTTTTATAATTGCAAGGGTGATTGGGACAAATGTGACCAAACGCCCCTTTTAGTACTTGGCATATGTTGGGTATAAAAAAGTGTAAATTCAAACAGCGAATACGTGCATAGAGCAAGAACATGGCTCCAAAATATGGCTCAGGCCTAGATATTGTGATGTTTGGGATATTTTGAAAACTGCAGGGTAGTTTGGGATAAATATGACCAAACGCCGCTTGCAGTACTTGGCATATGTTGGGTATAAAAAGTCGTAATTTCAAACTGCGAATACCTACAGAGAGCCTGAATTTGGCTCCAAAATATATCTCAGGCCTCGAGATTGGGATGTTTAGGATATTTTGAAAACTGCAGGAAGGTTTGGGACAAATATGACCAAACGCCGCTTTCAGTACTTGGCATATGTTGGGTATAAAAAGTCGTAATTTCAAACTGCGAATACGTACAGAGAGCCTGAATTTGGCTCCAAAATATGTCTCAGGCCTCGAAATTGGGATGTTTGGGATATTTAAAAAACTACAGGGAGGTTTGGGACAAATGTGACCAAACGCCGCTTTCAGTACTTCACATATGTTGGGTATAAAAAGTCGTAATTTCAAACTGCGAATACGTGCAGAGAGCCAGAATTTGGCTCCAAAATATGGCTCAGGCCTCGAAATTGGGATGTTTGGAATATTTTGAAAATTGCATTGGGGATTGGGACAAATGTGACCAAATGCCGCTTTCAGTACTTGGCATATGTTGGGTATAAAAAAGTCGTAATTTAAAACAGCGAATACATGCAGAGAGCCAAAATTTGGCTCCAAAATAGGGCTCAGGCCTCGAAATTGGGATATTTGGGATATTTCGAAAACTGCAGGGGATTTTGTGCAAAATGTCACTCACTGCCGCTTTCAGGACTTGGCATATGTTGGGAATAAAAAGTCGTAATTTCAAACTGCGAATACGTGCATAGAGCAAGAACATGGCTCCAAAATATGGCTCAGGCCTAGAAATTGTGATGTTTGGGATATTTTGAAAACTGCAGGGGAGTTTAGGACAAATATGACCAAATGCTGCTTTCAGTACTTGGCATATGTTAGGTATAAAAAGTCGAAATTTCAAACTGTGAATACGTGCAGAGAGCCAGAATTTGGCTCCAAAATATGGCTGAGGCCTCGAAATTGAGATGTTTGGGATATTTTGAAAATTGCAGGGGGGATTGGGACAAATGTGACCAAACGCCGCTTTCAGTCCTTGGCATAAGTTGGGTATAAAAAAGTTGTAATTTCAAACAGCGAATACGTGCAGAGAACCAGAATTTGGTTCCAAATAATAGCTCAGGCCCCGAAATTGGGATATTTGGGATATTTCGAAAACTGCAGGGGAGTTTGTGCACAAAGTTACTCACTGCCGCTTTTAGGACTTGGCATATGTTGGGTATAAAAAGTCGTAATATCAAACTGCGAAAACGTGAAGAGAGCCAGAATTTGGCTCCAGAATAGGGCTCAGGCTTCGAAATTGGGATGTTTGGGATATTTTGAAAACTGCAGAGAGGTTTGGGACAAATGTGACCAAACGCCGCTTTCAGTACTTGGCATATGTTGGGTATAAAAAGTCGTAATTTCAAACTGCGAATACGTGCAGAGAGCCTGAGTTTGGCTACAAAATATGGCTCAGGCCTTGAAATTGGGATTTTAGGGATATTTTGAAAACTGCAGGGATGTTTGTGCAAAATGTGACTCATTGCCGCTTTCAGTACTTGGCATATGTTGGGTATAATAAGTCGCAATTTCAAACTGCGAATACGTGCAGATAGCCAGAATTTGGCTCCATAATATGGCTCAGGCCTCGAAATTGGGATATTTGGGATATTTTGAAAACTGCAGGGGAGTTTGTGCAAAATGTGACTCACTGCCGCTTTCAGGACTTGGCAAATGTTAGGTATAAAAAGTCGTAAATTCAAACTGCGAATACGTGCAGAGAGCCAGAATTTGGCTCCAAAATATGACTCAGGCCTCGAAATTGAGAAGTTTAGGATATTTTGAAAACTGCAGGGGAGTTTGGGACAAATATGACCAAACGCCGCTGCAGTACTTGGCATATGTTGGGTATAAAAAGTTGCAATTTCAAACTGCGAATACGTGCAGAGAGCCAGAATTTGGCTCCAAAATATAGCTCAGGCCTCGAAATTGGGATATTTGGGATATTTTGAAAACCGGAGGGAGGTTTGGGACAAATGTGACCAAACGCCGCTTTCAGTACTTGGCATATGTTGAGTATAAAAAGTTGTAATTTCAAACTGCGAATACGTGCAGAGAGACAGAATTTGGCTCCAAAATATGGTTCAGGCCTCGAAATTGGGATATTTGGGATATTTCGAAAACTGCAGGGGAGTTTGAGCAAAATGTGACTCACTGCCGCTTCAGGACTTGGCATATGTTTGGTATAAAAAGTCGTAATATCAAACTGCGAATACGTGCATAGAGCCAGAATTTGGCTCCAAAATATAGCTCAGGCCTCAAAATTGGAATGTTTGGGATATTTTGAAAACTGGAGGCAGGTTTGGGACAAATGTGACCAAACGCTGCTTTCAGTACTTGGCATATGTTATTATAAAAAAGTCGCAATTTCAAACTGCGAATACGTGCAGAGAGCCAGAATTTGGCTCCATAATATGGCTCAGGCCTCGAAATTGGGATATTTGGGATATTTTGAAAACTGCAGGGGAGTTTGTGCAAAATGTGACTCACTGCCGCTTTCAGGACTTGGCAAATGTTAGGTATAAAAAGTCGTAAATTCAAACTGCGAATACGTGCAGAGAGCCAGAATTTGGATCCAAAATATGACTCAGGCCTCGAAATTGAGAAGTTTGGGATATTTTTAAAACTGCAGGGGAGTTTGGGACAAATATGACCAAACGCCGCTGCAGTACTTGGCATATGTTGGGTATAAAAAGTCGTAATTTCAAACTGCGAATACGTGCAGAGAGCCAGAATTTGGCTCCAAAATATTGCTCAGGCCTCGAAATTGGGATGTTTGGGATATTTTGAAAACTGCAGGGAGGTTTGGGACAAATGTGACCAAACGCCGCTTTCAGTACTTGGCATATGTTGAGTATAAAAAGTTGTAATTTCAAACTGCGAATACGTACAGAGAGCTTGAATTTGGCTCCAAAATATGGCTCAGGCCTCGAAATTGGGATGTTTGTGATATTTTGAAAACTGCAGGGGAGTTTGTCCAAAATGTGACTCACTGCCGCATCAAGTAGTTGGCATATGTTGGGTATAAAAATTCATAATATCACACTGCGAATACGTGCAGAGAGCCAGAATTTGGCTCCAAAATATGGCTCAAACCCCGAAATTGGGATATTAGGGATATTTTGAAAACTGCAGGGAGGTTTGGGACAAATGTGACCAAACGCCGGTTTCAGTAGTTGGCATATGTTGGGTATAAAAAAGTCGCAATTTCAAACTGCGAATACGTGCAGAGAGCCAAAATTTGGCTCCAAAATATGGCTCAGGCCTCGAAATTGGGATATTTGGGATATTTCGAAAACTGCAGGGGAGTTTGTGCAAAATGTGACTCACTGCCGCTTTCAGGACTTGGCATATGTTGGGTATAAAAAGTCGTAATATAAAACTGCGAATATGTGCATAGAGCCAGAATTTGGATCCAAAATATGGCTCAGACCTCGAAATTGGGATGTTTGGGTTATTTTGAAAACTGGAGGGAGGTTTGGGACAAATGTGACCAAACGCCGCTTTCAGTACTTGGCATATGTTGGGTATAAAACGTCGTAACTTAAAACTGTGAATACGTGCAGAGAGCCAGAATTTGACTCCAAAATATGGCTTGGGCCTCGAAATTGGGATATTTGGGATTTTTTCCAAAACTGCAGGGGAGTTTGTGCAAAATATGACTCATTGCCGCTTTCAGGACTTGGCATATGTTTGGTATATAAAGTCGTAATATCAAACTGCGAATACGTGCATAGAGCCAGAATTTGGCTCCAAAATATGGCTCAGGCCTCGAAATTGGGATGTTTGAAATAATTTGAAAACTGGAGGGAGGTTTGGGACAAATGTGACCAAAAGCCGCTTTCAGTACTTGGCATATGTTGGGTATAAAAAGTCGTAACTTCAAACTGCGAATACGTACAGAGAGCCTGAATTTGGCTCCAAAATATGGCTCAGGCCTCGAAATTGGGATATTTGGGATATTTCGAAAACTGCAGGGGAGTTTGTGCAAAATGTGACTCACTGCCGCTTTCAGGACTTGGCATATATTACTTTAAAATGTCGTAATTTCAAACTGCGAATACATGCAGAGAGCCAGAATTTGGCTCCAAATTATGAGTCAGGCCTCGAAATTGGCAAGTTTGGGATATTTTGAAAACTGCAGGGGAGTTTGGGACAAATATGACCAAACGCCGCTTTCAGTACTTGGCATATGTTGGGTATAAAAAGTCGTAATTTCAAACTGCGAATACGTGCAGAGAGCCAGAATTTGGCTCTAAATATGGCTCAGGCCTCGATATTGGGATGTTTGGGACACTTTGAAACATGCAGGAATGTTTGGGACAAATGTGACCAAACGCCGCTTTCAGTACTTCGCATATGTTGGGTATAAAAAGTTGTAATTTCAAACTGCGAATACGAGCAGAGAGACAGAATTTGGCTCCAAAATATGGTTCAGGCCTCGAAATTGGGATATTTGGGATATTTCGAAAACTGCAGGGGAGTTTGAGCAAAATGTGACTCACTGCCGCTTCAGGACTTGGCATATGTTGGGTATAAAAAGTCGTAATTTCAAACTGCGAATACGTGCAGAGAGCCAGAATTTGTTTCCAAAACATGGCTCCGGCCTCGAAATTGGGACTTTAGGGATATTTTGAAAACTGCAGGGAGGTTTGGGACAAATGTGACCAAACGCCGCTTTCTGTAGTTGGCATATGTTAGGTATAAAAAAGTCGCAATTTCAAACTGCGAATACGTGCAGAGAGCCAGAATTTGGCTCCATAATATGGCTCAGGCCTCGAAATTGGGATATTTGGGATATTTTGAAAACTGCAGGGGAGTTTGTGCAAAATGTGACTCACTGCCGCTTTCAGGACTTGGCAAATGTTAGGTATAAAAAGTCGTAAATTCAAACTGCGAATACGTGCAGAGAGCCAGAATTTGGCTCCAAAATATGACTCAGGCCTCGAAATTGAGAAGTTTAGGATATTTTGAAAACTGCAGGGGAGTTTGGGACAAATATGACCAAACGCCGCTGCAGTACTTGGCATATGTTGGGTATAAAAAGTTGCAATTTCAAACTGCGAATACGTGCAGAGAGCCAGAATTTGGCTCCAAAATATAGCTGAGGCCTCGAAATTGGGATATTTGGGATATTTTGAAAACTGGAGGGAGGTTTGGGACAAATGTGACCAAACGCCGCTTTCAGTACTTGGCATATGTTGAGTATAAAAAGTTGTAATTTCAAACTGCGAATACGAGCAGAGAGACAGAATTTGGCTCCAAAATATGGTTCAGGCCTCGAAATTGGGATATTTGGGATATTTCGAAAACTGCAGGGGAGTTTGAGCAAAATGTGACTCACTGCCGCTTCAGGACTTGGCATATGTTTGGTATAAAAAGTCGTAATATCAAACTGCGAATACGTGCATAGAGCCAGAATTTGGCTCCAAAATATAGCTCAGGCCTCGAAATTGGAATGTTTGGGATATTTTGAAAACTGGAGGCAGGTTTGGGACAAATGTGACCAAACGCTGCTTTCAGTACTTGGCATATGTTATTATAAAAAAGTCGCAATTTCAAACTGCGAATACGTGCAGAGAGCCAGAATTTGGCTCCATAATATGGCTCAGGCCTCGAAATTGGGAAGTTTGGGATATTTTGAAAACTGCAGGGGAGTTTGGGACAAATATGACCAAACGCCGCTTTCAGTACTTGGCATATGTTGGGTATAAAATGTCGTAATTTCAAACTGCGAATACGTGCAGAGCCAGAATTTGGCTCCAAAATATGGCTCAGGCCTCGATATTGGGATGTTTGGGACATTTTGAAACATGCAGGAATGTTTGGGACAAATGTGACCAAACGCCGCTTTCAGTACTTTGCATATGTTGGGTATAAAAAAGTTGTAATTTCAAACTGCGAATACTTGCAGAGAGCCATAATTTGTTTCCAAAATAAGGCTCAGGCCTCGAAATTGGGATGTTTGGGATATTTTGAAAACTGCAGGGGAGTTTGTGCAAAATGTGACTCACTGCTGCGTCTAATACTTTGCATATGTTGGGTATAAAAAGTCGTAATATAAAACTGCGAATACTTGCAGAGAGTCAGAATTTGGCTCCAAAACATGGCTCCGGCCTCGAAATTGGGACTTTAGGGATATTTTGAAAACTGCAGGGAAGTTTGGGACAAATGTGACCAAACGCCGCTTTCTGTAGTTGGCATATGTTAGGTATAAAAAAGTCGCAATTTCAAACTGTGAATACGTGCAGAGAGCCAGAATTTGGCTCCATAATATGGCTCAGGCCTCGAAATTGGGATATTTGGGATATTTTGAAAACTGCAGGGGAGTTTGTGCAAAATGTGACTCACTGCCGCTTTCAGGACTTGGCATATGTTGGGTATAAAAAGTCGTAATATAAAATTGCGAATATGTGCATAGAGCCAGAATTTGGCTCCAAAATATGGCTCAGACCTCGAAATTGGGATGTTTGGGTTATTTTGAAAACTGGAGGGAGGTTTGGGACAAATGTGACCAAACGCCGCTTTCTGTAGTTGGCATATGTTAGGTATAAAAAAGTCGCAATTTCAAACTGCGAATACGTGTAGAGAGCCAGAATTTGGCTCCAAAATATGGCTCAGGCCTCGATATTGGGATGTTTGGGACATTTTGAAACCTGCAGGAATGTTTGGGACAAATGTGACCAAACGCCGCTTTCAGTACTTCGCATATGTTGGGTATAAAAAAGTCGTAATTTCAAACTGCGAATACGTGCAAAGAGCCAGAATTTGTTTCCAAAATAAGGCTCAGGCCTCGAAATTGGGATGTTTGGAATATTTTGAAAATTGCAGGGGAGTTTGTGCAAAATGTGACTCACTGCTGCGTCCAATACTTTGCATATGTTGGGTATAAAAAGTCGTAATATCAAACTGCGAATACGTGCAGAGAGCCAGAATTTGGCTCCAAAACATGGCTCCGGGCTCGAAATTGGGATTTTAGGGATATTTTGAAAACTGCAGGGAGGTTTGGTACAATTGTGACCAAACGCCGCTTTCTGTAGTTGGCATATGTTGGGTATAAAAACGTCGCAATTTCAAACTGCGAATACGTGCAGAGAGCAAGAATTTGGCTCCAAAATATGGCTCAGGCCTCGAAATTAGGATATTTTGGATATTTCGAAAACTGCAGGGGAGTTTGTGCAAAATGTGACTCACTGCCACTTTCAGGACTTGGCATATGTTAGGTATAAAAAGTCGTAATTTCAAACTGCGAATACGTGCAGAGAGCCAGAATTTGGCTCCAAAATATGACTCAGGCCTCGAAATTGAGAAGTTTGGGATATTTTGAAAACTGCAGGGGATTTTGGGACAAATATGACCAAACGCCGATTTCACTACTTGGCATACGTTGGGTATAAAAAGTCATAACTTAAAACTGCGAATACGTGCAGAGAGCTAGAATTTGGCTCCAAAATATGGCTCAGTCCTCGAAATTGGGATATTTGGGATTTTTCGAAAACTGCAGGGGAGTTTGTGCAAAATGTGACTCATTGCCTCTTTCAGGACTTGGTATATGTTGGGTATAAAAAGTCGTAATATCAAACTGCGAATACGTGCAGAGAGCCAGAATTTGGCTCCAAAACATGGCTCCGGCCTCGAAATTGGGATTTTAGGTATATTTTGAAAACTGCAGGGAGGTTTGGGACAATTGTGACCAAACGCCGCTTTCTGTAGTTGGCATATGTTGGGTATAAAAAAGTCGCAATTTCAAACTGCGAATACGTGCAGAGAGCCAGAATTTGGCTCCAAAATATGGCTCAGGCCTCGAAATTAGGATGTTTGGGATATTTTGAAAACTGCTGGGGAGTTTGTGCAAAATGTGACTCTCTGCCGCTTTCAGTACTTGGCATATGTTGGGTATAATAAGTTGTAATTTCAAACTGCGAATACGTGCAGAGACCCAGAATTTGGCTCCAAAATATGGCTCAGGCCTCGATATTGAGATGTTTGGGACATTTTGAAACCTGGAGGAATGTTTGGGACAAATGTGACCAAACGCCGCTTTCAGTACTTCGCATATGTTGGGTATAAAAAAGTCGTAATTTCAAACTGAGAATACGTGCAGAGAGCCAGAATTTGTTTCCAAAATAAGGCTCAGGCCTCGAAATTGGGATGTTTCGAATATTTTGAAAACTGCAGGGGAGTTTGTGCAAAATGTGACTCACTGCTGCGTCCAATACTTTGCATATGTTGGGTATAAAAAGTCGTAATATCAAATTGCGAATACGTGCAGAGAGCCAGAATTTGGCTCCAAAACATGGCTCCTGCCTCGAAATTGGGATTTTAGGGATATTTTGAAAACTGCAGGGTGGTTTGGGATAATTGTGACCAAACGCCGCTTTCTGTAGTTGGTATATGTTGGGTATAAAAAAGTCGCTATTTCAAACTGCGAATACGTGCAGAGAGCCAGAATTTGGCTCCAAAATATGGCTCAGGCCTTGAAATTGGGATATTTTGGATATTTCGAAAACTGCAGGGGAGTTTGTGCAAAATGTGACTCACTGCCGCTTTCAGGACTTGGCAAATGTTAGGTATAAAAAATCGTAATTTAAAACTGCGAATACGTGCAGAGAGCCAGAATTTGGCTCCAAAATATGGCTCAGGCCTCGAAATTGGGATATTTGGGATTTTTCGAAAACTGCAGGGGAGTTTGTGCAAAATGTGACTCATTGCCTCTTTCATGACTTGGCATATGTTGGGTATAAAAATTCGTAATATCAAACTGCGAATACGTGCATATAGCCAGAATTTGGCTCCAAAATATAGCTCAGGCCTCGAAATTGGCATGTTTGGGATATTTTGAAAACTGGAGGGAGGTTTGGGATAAATGTGACCAAACGCCGCTTTCACTACTTGGCATATGTTGGGTATAAAAAGTCGTAACTTCAAACTGCGAATACGTACAGAGAGCCTGAATATGGCTCCAAAATATGGCTCAGGCCTCGAAATTGGGATATTTGGGATATTTTGAAAACTGCAGGGGAGTTTGTGCAAAATGTGACTCACTGCCGTTTTCAGGACTGTGCATATGTAAGGTATAAAAAGTCTCTATCTTAAACTCCGAATACGTGCAGAGAGCCAGAATTTGGCTCCAAAATATGACTCAGGCCTCGAAATTGGTTAGTTTGGGATATTTTGAAAACTGCAGGAGAGTTTGGGACAAATATGACCAAACGCCGCTTTCAGTACTTGGCATATGTTGGGTATAAAAAGTAGTAATTTCAAACTGCGAATACGTGCAGAGAGCCAGAATTTGTTTCCAAAATATGGCTCAGGCCTAGAAATTGAGATGTTTGGGATATTTTGAAAACTGCAGGGGAGTTTGTGCAAAATGTGACTCACTGCTTGGTCCAATACTTTGCATATGTTGGGTATAAAAAGTCGAAATATCAAACTGCGAATACGTGCAGAGAGCCAGAATTTGGCTCCAAAATATGGCTCAGGCCTCGAAATTGGGATATTAGGGATATTTTGAAAACTGCAGGGAGGTTTGGGACAAATGTGACCAAACGCCGCTTTCAGTAGTTGGCATATGTTGGGTATAAAAAAGTCGCAATTTCAAACTGCGAATACGTGCAGAGAGCCAAAATTTAGCTCCAAAATATGGCTCAGGCCTCGAAATTGGGATATTTGGGATATTTTTAAAACTGCAGGGGAGTTTGTGCAAAATGTGACTCACTGCCGCTTTCAGGACTTGGCATATGTTGGGTATAAAAAGTCGTAATATAAAATTGCGAATATATGCATAGAGCCAGAATTTGGCTCCAAATTATGACTCAGGCCTCGAAATTGGGAAGTTTGGGATATTTTGAAAACTGCAGGGGAGTTTGGGACAAATATGACCAAACGCCGCTTTCAGTATTTGGCATATGTTGGGTATAAAATGTCGTAATTTCAAACTGCGAATACGTGCAGAGAGCCAGAATTTGGCTCCAAAATATGGCTCAGGCCTCGATATTGGGATGTTTGGGACATTTTGAAACCTGCAGGAATGTTTGGGACAAATGTGACCAAACGCCGCTTTCAGTACTTCGCATATGTTGGGTATAAAAAAGTTGTAATTTCAAACTGCGAATACTTGCAGAGAGCCAGAATTTGTTTCCAAAATAAGGCTCAGGCCTTGAAATTGGGATGTTTGGGATATTTTGAAAACTGCAGGGGAGTTTGTGCAAAATGAGACTCACTGCTGCGTCTAATACTTGGCATATGTTGGGTATAAAAAGTCGTAATATAAAACTGCGAATACTTGCAGAGAGTCAGAATTTGGCTCCAAAACATGGCTCCGGCCTCGAAATTGGGACTTTAGGGATATTTTGAAAACTGCAGGGAAGTTTGGGACAAATGTGACCAAACGCCGCTTTCTGTAGTTGGCATATGTTAGGTATAAAAAAGTCGCAATTTCAAACTGCGAATACGTGCAGAGAGCCAGAATTTGGCTCCATAATATGGCTCAGGCCTCGAAATTGGGATATTTGGGATATTTTGAAAACTGCAGGAGAGTTTATGCAAAATGTGACTCACTGCCGCTTTCAGGACTTGGCATATGTTGGGTATAAAAAGTCGTAATATAAAATTGCGAATTTGTGCTTAGAGCCAGAATTTGGCTCCAAAATATGGCTCAGACCTCGAAATTGGGATGTTTGGGTTATTTTGAAAACTGGAGGGAGGTTTGGGACAAATGTGACCAAACGCCGCTTTCTGTAGTTGGCATATGTTAAGTATAAAAAAGTCGCAATTTCAAACTGCGAATACGTGCAAAGAGCCAGAATTTGGCTCCATAATATGGCTCAGGCCTCGAAATTGGGATATTTGGGATATTTTGAAAACTGCAGGGGAGTTTGTGCAAAATGTGACTCACTGCCGCGTCAAGTACTTGGCATATGTTGGGTATAAAAAGTCGTAATATCACTCTGCGAATACGTGCAGAGAGCCAGAATTTGGCTCCAAAATATGGCTCAGGCCTCGAAATTGGGATGTTTGGGATATTTTGAAAACTACAAGGAGGTTTGGGACAAATGTGACCAAACACCGCTTTCAGTAGTTTGCATATGTTGGGTATAAAAAAGTTGCAATATCAAACTGCGAATACGTGCAGAGAGCCAAAATTTGGCTCCAAAATATGGCTCAGGCCTCGAAATTGGGATATTTGGGATATTTCGAAAACTGCCGGGGAATTTGTGCAAAATGTGACTCACTGCCGCTTTCAGGACATGTCATATATTACTTTAAAAAGTCGTAATTTCAAACTGCGAATACGTGCAGAGAGCCAGAATTTGGCTCCAAATTATGACTCAGGCCTCGAAATTGGGAAGTTTGGGATATTTTGAAAACTGCAGGGGAGTTTCGGACAAATATGACCAAACGCCGCTTTCAGTACTTGGCATATGTTGGGTATAAAAAGTCGTAATTTCAAACTGCGAATACGTGCAGAGAGCCAGAATTTGGCTCCAAAATATGGCTCAGGCCTCGATATTGGGATGTTTGGGACATTTTGAAACCTGCAGGAATGTTTGGGACAAATGTGACCAAACGCCGCTTTCAGTACTTCGCATATGTTGGGTATAAAAAAGTCGTAATTTCAAACTGCGAATACGTGCAAAGAGCCAGAATTTGTTTCCAAAATAAGGCTCAGGCCTCGAAATTGGGATGTTTGGAATATTTTGAAAATTGCAGGGGAGTTTGTGCAAAATGTGACTCACTGCTGCGTCCAATACTTTGCATATGTTGGGTATAAAAAGTCGTAATATCAAACTGCGAATACGTGCAGAGAGCCAGAATTTGGCTCCAAAACATGGCTCCGGGCTCAAAATTGGGATTTTAGGGATATTTTGAAAACTGCAGGGAGGTTTGGTACAATTGTGACCAAACGCCGCTTTCTGTAGTTGGCATATGTTAGGTATAAAAAGTCGTAATTTCAAACTGCGAATACGTGCAGAGAGCCAGAATTTGGCTCCAAAATATGACTCAGGCCTCGAAATTGAGAAGTTTGGGATATTTTGAAAACTGCAGGGGATTTTGGGACAAATATGACCAAACGCCGATTTCACTACTTGGCATACGTTGGATATAAAAAGTCATAACTTAAAACTGCGAATACGTGCAGAGAGCTAGAATTTGGCTCCAAAATATGGCTCAGGCCTCGAAATTGGGATATTTGGGATTTTTCGAAAACTGCAAAGGAGTTTGTGCAAAATGTGACTCATTGCCTCTTTCAGGACTTCGTATATGTTGGGTATAAAAAGTCGTAACTTCAAACTGCGAATACGTACAGAGAGCCTGAATTTGGCTCCAAAATATGGCTCAGGCCTCGAAATTCGGATATTTGGGATATTTCGAAAACTGCAGGGGAGTTTGTGCAAAATGTGACTCACTGCCGCTTTCAGGACTTGGCATATATTACTTTAAAAAATCATAATTTCAAACTGCGAATACGTGCAGAGAGCCAGAATTTGGCTCCAAATTATGACTCAGACCTCGAAATTGGGAAGTTTGGGATATTTTGAAAACTGCAGGGGAGTTTGGGACAAATATAACCAAACGCCGCTTTCAGTAGTTGGCATATGTTGGGTATAAAAGGTCGTAATTTCAAACTGCGAATACGTGCAGAGAGCCAAAATTTGGCTCCAAAATATGGCTCAGGGCTCGATATTGAGATGTTTGGGACATTTTGAAACCTGGAGGAATGTTTGGGACAAATGTGACCAAACGCCGCTTTCAGTACTTCGCATATGTTGGGTATAAAAAAGTCGTAATTTCAAACTGCGAATACGTGCTGAGAGCCAGAATTTGTTTCCAAAATAAGGCTCAGGCCTCGAAATTGGGATGTTTGGAATATTTTGAAAACTGCAGGGGAGTTTGTGCAAAATGTGACTCACTGCTGCGTCCAATACATTGCATATGTTGGGTATAAAAAGTCGTAATATCAAACTGCGAATACGTGCAGAGAGCCAGAATTTGGCTCCAAAACATGGCTCCGGCCTCGAAATTGGGATTTTAGGGATATTTTGAAAACTGCAGGGAGGTTTGGGACAATTGTGACCAAACGCCGCTTTCTGTAGTTGGCATATGTTGGGTATAAATAAGTCGCAATTTCAAACTGCGAATACGTGCAGAGAGCCAGAATTTGGCTCCAAAATATGGCTCAGGCCTCGAAATTAGTATGTTTGGGATATTTTGAAAACTGCTGGGGAGTTTGTGCAAAATGTGACTCTCTGCCGCTTTCAGTACTTGGCATATGTTGGGTATAATAAGTTGTAATTTCAAACTGCGAATACGTGCAGAGACCCAGAATTTGGCTCCAAAATATGGCTCAGGCCTCGATATTGAGATGTTTGGGACATTTTGAAACCTGGAGGAATGTTTGGGACAAATGTGACCAAACGCCGCTTTCAGTACTTCGCATATGTTGGGTATAAAAAAGTCGTAATTTCAAACTGCGAATACGTGCAGAGAGCCAGAATTTGTTTCCAAAATAAGGCTCAGGCCTCGAAATTGGGATGTTTGGAATATTTTGAAAACTGCAGGGGAGTTTGTGCAAAATGTGACTCACTGCTGCGTCCAATACTTTGCATATGTTGGGTATAAAAAGTCGTAATATCAAACTGCGAATACGTGCAGAGAGCCAGAATTTGGCTCCAAAACATGGCTCCTGCCTCGAAATTGGGATTTTAGGGATATTTTGAAAACTGCAGGGTGGATTGGGACAATTGTGACCAAACGCCGCTTTCTGTAGTTGGCATATGTTGGGTATAAAAAAGTCGCTATTTCAAACTGCGAATACGTGCAGAGAGCCAGAATTTGGCTCCAAAATATGGCTCAGGCCTTGAAATTGGGATATTTTGGATATTTCGAAAACTGCAGGGGAGTTTGTGCAAAATGTGACTCTCTGCCGCTTTCAGGACTTGGCAAATGTTAGGTATAAAAAATCGTAATTTCAAACTGCGAATACGTGCAGAGAGCCAGAATTTGGCTCCAAAATATGACTCAGGCCTCGAAATTGAGAAGTTTGGGATATTTTGAAAACTGCAGGGGAGTTTGGGGCAAATATGACCAAACGCCGCTTTCACTACTTGGCATATGTTGAGTATAAAAAGTCATAACTTAAAACTGCGAATACGTGCAGAGAGCCAGAATTTGGCTCCAAAATATGGCTCAGGCCTCGAAATTGGGATATTTGGGATTTTTCGAAAACTGCAGGGGAGTTTGTGCAAAATGTGACTCATTGCCTCTTTCAGGACTTGGCATATGTTGGGTATAAAAAGTCGTAATATCAAACTGCGAATACGTGCATATAGCCAGAATTTGGCTCCAAAATATAGCTCAGGCCTCGAAATTGGGATGTTTGGGATATTTTGAAAACTGGAGGGAGGTTTGGGATAAATGTGACCAAACGCCGCTTTCACTACTTGGCATATGTTGGGTATAAAAAGTCGTAACTTCAAACTGCGAATACGTACAGAGAGCCTGAATATGGCTCCAAAATATGGCTCAGGCCTCGAAATTGGGATATTTGGGATATTTTGAAAACTGCAGGGGAGTTTGTGCAAAATGTGACTCACTGCCGTTTTCAGGACTGTGCATATGTTAGGTATAAAAAGTCTCAATTTCAAACTGCGAATACGTGCAGAGAGCCAGAATTTGGCTCCAAAATATGACTCAGACCTCGAAATTGGTTAGTTTGGGATATTTTGAAAACTGCAGGAGAGTTTGGGACAAATATGACCAAACGCCGCTTTCAGTACTTGGCATATGTTGGGTATAAAAAGTAGTAATTTCAAACTGCGAATACGTGCAGAGAGCCAGAATTTGGCTCCAAAATATGGCTCAGGCCTCGATATTGGGATGTTTGGGACATTTTGAAACCTGCATGGAATGTTTGGGACAAATGTGACCAAACGCCGCTTTCAGTACTTCGCATATGTTGGGTATAAAAAAGTCGTAATTTCAAACTGCGAATATGTGCAGAGAGCCAGAATTTGTTTCCAAAATATGGCTCAGGCCTAGAAATTGAGATGTTTGGGATATTTTGAAAACTGCAGGGGAGTTTGTGCAAAATGTGACTCAATGCTGCGTCCAATACTTTGCATATGTTGGGTATAAAAAAGTCGTAATTTCAAACTGCGAATACGTGCAGAGAGCCAGAATTTGGCTCCATAATATGGCTCAGGCCTCGAAATTGGGATATTTGGGATATTTTGAAAACTGCAGGAGAGTTTATGCAAAATGTGACTCACTGCCGCTTTCAGGACTTGGCATATGTTGGGTATAAAAAGTCGTAATATAAAATTGCGAATTTGTGCTTAGAGCCAGAATTTGGCTCCAAAATATGGCTCAGACCTCGAAATTGGGATGTTTGGGTTATTTTGAAAACTGGAGGGAGGTTTGGGACAAATGTGACCAAACGCCGCTTTCTGTAGTTGGCATATGTTAAGTATAAAAAAGTCGCAATTTCAAACTGCGAATACGTGCAGAGAGCCAGAATTTGGCTCCATAATATGGCTCAGGCCTCGAAATTGGGATATTTGGGATATTTTGAAAACTGCAGGGGAGTTTGTGCAAAATGTGACTCACTGCCGCGTCAAGTACTTGGCATATGTTGGGTATAAAAAGTCGTAATATCACTCTGCGAATACGTGCAGAGAGCCAGAATTTGGCTCCAAAATATGGCTCAGGCCTCGAAATTGGGATGTTTGGGATATTTTGAAAACTACAAGGAGGTTTGGGACAAATGTGACCAAACACCGCTTTCAGTAGTTTGCATATGTTGGGTATAAAAAAGTTGCAATATCAAACTGCGAATACGTGCAGAGAGCCAAAATTTGGCTCCAAAATATGGCTCAGGCCTCGAAATTGGGATATTTGGGATATTTCGAAAACTGCAGGGGAATTTGTGCAAAATGTGACTCACTGCCGCTTTCAGGACATGTCATATATTACTTTAAAAAGTCGTAATTTCAAACTGCGAATACGTGCAGAGAGCCAGAATTTGGCTCCAAATTATGACTCAGGCCTCGAAATTGGGAAGTTTGGGATATTTTGAAAACTGCAGGGGAGTTTCGGACAAATATGACCAAACGCCGCTTTCAGTACTTGGCATATGTTGGGTATAAAAAGTCGTAATTTCAAACTGCGAATACGTGCAGAGAGCCAGAATTTGGCTCCAAAATATGGCTCAGTCCTCGATATTGGGATGTTTGGGACATTTTGAAACCTGCAGGAATGTTTGGGACAAATGTGACCAAACGCCGCTTTCAGTACTTCGCATATGTTGGGTATAAAAAAGTCGTAATTTCAAACTGCGAATACGTGCAAAGAGCCAGAATTTGTTTCCAAAATAAGGCTCAGGCCTCGAAATTGGGATGTTTGGAATATTTTGAAAATTGCAGGGGAGTTTGTGCAAAATGTGACTCACTGCTGCGTCCAATACTTTGCATATGTTGGGTATAAAAAGTCGTAATATCAAACTGCGAATACGTGCAGAGAGCCAGAATTTGGCTCCAAAACATGGCTCCGGGCTCGAAATTGGGATTTTAGGGATATTTTGAAAACTGCAGGGAGGTTTGGTACAATTGTGACCAAACGCCGCTTTCTGTAGTTGGCATATGTTAGGTATAAAAAGTCGTAATTTCAAACTGCGAATACGTGCAGAGAGCCAGAATTTGGCTCCAAAATATGACTCAGGCCTCGAAATTGAGAAGTTTGGGATATTTTGAAAACTGCAGGGGATTTTGGGACAAATATGACCAAACGCCGATTTCACTACTTGGCATACGTTGGATATAAAAAGTCATAACTTAAAACTGCGAATACGTGCAGAGAGCTAGAATTTGGCTCCAAAATATGGCTCAGGCCTCGAAATTGGGATATTTGGGATTTTTCGAAAACTGCAGGGGAGTTTGTGCAAAATGTGACTCATTGCCTCTTTCAGGACTTGGCATATGTTGGGTATAAAAAGTCGTAATATCAAACTGCGAATACGTGCATATAGCCAGAATTTGGCTCCAAAATATAGCTCAGGCCTCGAAATTGGGATGTTTGGGATATTTTGAAAACTGGAGGGAGGTTTGGGATAAATGTGACCAAACGCCGCTTTCACTACTTGGCATATGTTGGGTATAAAAAGTCGTAACTTCAAACTGCGAATACGTACAGAGAGCCTGAATATGGCTCCAAAATATGGCTCAGGCCTCGAAATTGGGATATTTGGGATATTTTGAAAACTGCAGGGGAGTTTGTGCAAAATGTGACTCACTGCCGCGTCAAGTACTTGGCATATGTTGGGTATAAAAAGTCGTAATATCACTCTGCGAATACGTGCAGAGAGCCAGAATTTGGCTCCAAAATATGGCTCAGGCCTCAAAATTGGGATGTTTGGGATATTTTGAAAACTACAAGGAGGTTTGGGACAAATGTGACCAAACACCGCTTTCAGTAGTTTGCATATGTTGGGTATAAAAAAGTCGTAATTTCAAACTGCGAATACGTGCAGAGAGCCAGAATTTGGCTCCAAAACATGGCTCCGGCCTCGAAATTGGGATTTTCGGGATATTTTAAAAACTGGAGGGAGGTTTGGGACAAATGTGACCAAAAGCTGCTTTCAGTACTTGGCATATGTTGGTATAAAAAAGTCGCAATTTCAAACTGCGAATACGTGCAGAGAGCCAGAAATTGGCTCCATAATATGGCTCAGGCCTCGAAATTATGATATTTGGGATATTTTGAAAACTGCAGGGGAGTTTGTGCAAAATGTGACTCACTGCCGCTTTCAGGACTTGGTATATGTTAGGTATAAAAAGTCGTAATATCAAACTTCGAATACGAGCATAGAGCCAGAATTTGGCTCCAAAATATGACTCAGGCCTCGAAATTGAGAAGTTTGGGATATTTTGAAAACTGCAGGGGAGTTTGGGACAAATATGACCAAATGCCGCTTTCAGTACTTGGGATATGTTGGGTATAAAAAGTCGCAATTTCAAACTGCGAATACGTGCAGAGAGCCAGAATTTGGCCCCAAAATATGGCTCAGGCTTCGAAATTGGGATATTTCGAGAACTGCAGGGGAGTTTGTGCAAAATTTGACTCACTGCCGCTTTCAGTACTTGGCATATGTTGGGTATAAAAAGTCGCAATTTCAAACTGCGAATACGTGCAGAGAGCCAGAATTTGGCCCCAAAATATGGCTCAGGCCTCGAAATTGGGATATTTGGGATATTTCGAGAACTGCAGGGGAGTTGGGTATAAAAAGGTAGCAATTTCAAACTGCGAATACGTGCAGAGAGCCAGAATTTGGCCCCAAAATATGGCTCAGGCCTCGAAATTCGGATGTTTGGGATATTTTGAAAACTGGAGGGAGGTTTGGGACAAATGTGACAAAACGCCGCTTTCAGCACTTGGCATATATAGGGTATAAAAAATTCGCAATTTCAAACTGCGAATACTTGCAGAGAGCCAGATTTTGGCTCCAAAATATGGCTCAGGCCTCGAAATTGGGATATTTGGGATATTTTGAAAACTGAACGGGAGTTTGTGCAAAATGTGACTCACTGCCGGTTTCAGTACTTGGCATATGTTGGGTATAAAATTCGTAATATGAAACTGCGAATACGTGCAGAGAGCCAGAATTTGGCTCCAAAATATTGCTCAGGCCTCGAAACTGGGATGTTTGGGATATTTTGAAAACTGGAGGGAGGTTTGGGACAAATGTGACCAAACGCCGCTTTCAGTACTTGGCATATGTTTGGTATAAAAAGTCGTAATTTAAAACTGCGAATACGTGCAGAGAGCCAGAATTTGGCTCCAAAATATGGCTCAGGCCTCGATATTGGGATGTTTGGGATATTTTGAAAACTGTATTGGAGGTTGTGCAAAATGTGACTCACTGCCGCATCAAGTACTTGGCATATGTTGGGTATAAAAAGTCGTAATATCAAACTGCGAATACGTGCAGAGAGCCAGAATTTGGCTCCAAAATATGGCTCAGGCCTCGAAATTGGGATGTTTGGGATATTTTGAAAACTGGAGGGAGGTTTGGGACAAATGTGACCAAACGCCGCTTTCAGTACTTGGCATATGTTGGGTATAAAAAGTCGTAACTTAAAACTGCGAATACGTGCAGAGAGCCAGAATTTGGCTCCAAAATATGGCTCAGGCCTCGAAATTGGGATATTTGGGATATTTCGAAAACTGCAGGGGAGTTTGTGCCAAATGTGTCTCACTGCCGCTTTCAGGACTTGGCATATGTTGGGTATAAAAATTCGTAATTTAAAACTGCGAATACATGCAGAGAGCCAGAATTTGGCTCCAAAATATTGCTCAGGCCTCGAAATTGGGATGTTTGGGATATTTTGAAAACTGCAGGGAAGTTTGTGCAAAATGTGACTCACTGCCGCTTTCAGAACTTGGCATATGTTGGGTATAAAAAGTCGTAATATCAAACTGCGAATACATGTAGAGAGCCAGAATTTGGTTGCAAAATATGGCTCAGGTCTCGAAATTTGGATGTTTGGGATATTTTGAAACCTGGAGGGAGGTTTGGGACAAATGTGACCAAATGCCGCTTTCAGCACTTGGCATATATTGGGTATAAAAAAAGTCGCAATTTCGAACTGCGAATACGTGCAGAGAGTCAGAATTTGGCTCCAAAATATGGCTCAGGCCTCGAAATTGGGATATTTGGCATATTTTGAAAAGTGTAGGGGAGTTTGTGCAAAATGTGACTCACTGCCGCTTTCAGTACTTGGCATATGTTGGGTATAAAATTCGTAATATGAAACTGCGAATACGTGCAGAGAGCCAGAATTTGGCTCCAAAATATTGCTCAGGCCTCGAATTTGGGATGTTTGGGATATTTTGAAAACTGCAGAGGAGTTTGTGCAAAATCTTACTACTTGCCGCTTTCAGGACTTGGCATATGTTGGGTATAAAAAGTCGTAATTTAAAACAGCGAATACGTGCAGAGAGCCAGAATTTGGCTCCAAAATATTGCTCAGGCCTCGAATTTGGGATGTTTGGGATATTTTGAAAACTGCAGGGGAGTTTGTGCAAAATGTGACTCTGCCGCTTACTGGACTTGGCATATGTTGGGTAAAAAAAGTCGTAATATCAAACTGCGAATACGTGCATAGAGACAGAATTTGGCTCCAAAATATGGCTCAGGCCTCGAAATTGGGATGTTTGGGATATTTTGAAAACTGGAGGGAGGTTTGGGGCAAATGTGACCAAATGCCGCTTTCAGTACTTGGCATATGTTGGGTATAAAAATTCGTAACTTAAAACTGCGAATACGTGCAGAGAGCCAGAATTTAGCTCCAAAATATGGCTCAGGCCTCAAAATTGGGATTTTTGGGATATTTCGAAAACTGCAGGGGAGTTTGTGCAAAATGTGACTCACTGCCGCTTTCAGGACTTGGCATATGTTTGGTATAAAAAGTCGTAATATCAAACTGCGAATACTTGCATAGAGCCAGAATTTGGCTCCAAAATATGACTCAGGCCTCGAAATTGGGATGTTTGGGATATTTTGAAAACTGGAGGGAGGTTTGGGACAAATGTGACCAAACGCCGCTTTCAGTACTTGGCATATGTTGGTTATAAAAAGTCGTAACTTAAAACTGCGAATACGTGCAGAGAGCCAGAATTTGGCTCCAAAATATGGCTCAGGCCTCGAAATTGGGATATTTGGGATTTTTCGAAAACTGCAAAGGAGTTTGTGCAAAATGTGACTCATTGCGGCTTTCAGGACTTGGCATATGTTGGGTATAGAAAGTCGTAATATCAAACTGCGAATACGTGCATAGAGCCAGAATTTGGCTCCAAAATATGGCTCAGGCCTCGAAATTGGGATGTTTTGGATATTTTGAAAACTGGAGGGATTTTTGGGACAAATGTGACCAAACGCCGCTTTCAGTACTTAGCATATGTTGGGTATAAAAAGTCGTAACTTCAAACTGCGAATACGTACAGAGAGCCTGAATTTGGCTCCAAAATATGGCTCAGGCCTCGAAATTGGTATATTTGGGATATTTCGAAAACTGCAGGGGAGTTTGTGAAAATGTGACTCACTGCCGCTTTCAGGACTTGGCATATGTTGGGTATAAAAAGTCGTAATATCAAACTGCTAATACATGTAGAGAGCCAGAATTTGGCTCCAAAATATGGCTCAGGCCTCGAAATTGGGATGTTTGTGATATTTTGAAAACTGGAGGGATATTTGGGACAAATGTGACCAAACGCCGCTTTCAGCACTTGGCATATATTGGGTAAAAAAAAGTCCCAATTTCAAACTGCGAATACGAGCAGAGAGCCAAAATTTGGCTCCAAAATATGGCTCAGGCTTCGAAATTGGGATATTTGGGATATTTCGAAAACTGCAGGGGAGTTTGTGCAAAATGTGACTCACTGCCGCTTTCAGGACTTGGCATATGTTGGGTATAAAAAGTCGTAATATAAAACTGCGAATACGTGCATAGAGCCAGAATTTGGCTCCAAAATATGGCTCAGGCCTCGAAATTGGGATGTTTGGGATATTTTGAAAACTGGAGGGAGGTTTGGGACAAATATGACCAAACGCTGCTTTCAGTACTTGGCATATGTTGGTTATAAAAAGTCGTAACTTAAAACTGCGAATACGTGCAGAGAGCCAGAATTTGGCTCCAAAATATGGCTCAGGCCTCGAAATTGGGATATTAGGGATATTTTGAAAACTGCACGGAGGTTTGGGACATATGTGACCAAACACCACTTTCAGTAGTTGGCATATATTGGGTATAAAAAAGTCGCAATTTCAAACTGCGAATACGTGCAGAGAGCCAGAATTTGGCTCCAAAATATGGCTAAGGCCTCGAAATTGGAATATTTGGGATATTTCGAAAACTGCATGGGAGTTTGTGCAAAATGTGACTCACTGCCGCTTTCAGGACTTGGCATATGTTGGGTATAAAAAGTCGTAATATCAAACTGCGAAAACGTGCATTGAGCCAGAATTTGGCTCCAAAATATGGCTCAGGCTTCGAAATTGGGATGTTTGGGATATTTTGAAAACGGGAGGGAGGTTTGGGACAAATGTGACCAAACGCCGCTTCCAGTATTTGGAATATGTTGGGGATAAAAAGCCGTAATTTCAAACTGCGAATACGTATAGAGAGCCTGAATTTGGCTCCAAAATATGGCTCAGGCCTCGAAATTGGGATATTAGGGATATTTTGAAAACTGCAGGGAGGTTTGAGACAAATGTGACCAAACGCCGCTTTCAGTAGTTGGCATATGTTGGGTATAAAAAAGTCGCAATTTCAAACTGCGAATACGAGCAGAGAGCCAAAATTTGGCTCCAAAATATGGCTCAGGCCTCGAAATTGGGATATTTGGGATTTTTCGAAAACTGCAAAGGAGTTTGTGCAAAATGTGACTCATTGCGGCTTTCAGGACTTGGCTTATGTTGGGTATAAAAAGTCGTAATATCAAACTGCGAATACGTGCATAGAGCCAGAATTTGGCTCCAAAATATGGCTCAGGCCTCGAAATTGGGATATTTGGGATTTTTCGAGAACTGCAGGGGAGTTTGTGCAAAATGTGACTCATTGCCGCTTTCAGGACTTGGCATATGTTGGGTATAAAAAGTCGTAATATCAAACTGCGAATACGTGCATAGAGCCAGAATTTGGCTCCAAAATATGGCTCAGGCCTCGAAATTGGGATGTTTGGGATATTTTGAAAACTGGAGGGAGGTTTGGGACAAATGTGACCAAACGCCGCTTTCAGTACTTGGCATATGTTGGGTATAAAAAGTCGTAATATCAAACTGCGAATACGTACAGAGAGCCTGAATTTGGCTCCAAAATATGGCTCAGGCCTCGAAATTGGGATATTTGGGATATTTCGAAAACTGCAGGGGAGTTTGTGCAAAATGTGTCTCACTGCCGCTTTCAGGACTTGGCATATGTTGGGTATAAAAATTCGTAATTTAAAACTGCGAATACATGCAGAGAGCCAGAATTTGGTTGCAAAATATGGCTCAGGCCTCGAAATTTGGATGTTTGGGATATTTTGAAAACTGCAGGGAAGTTTGTGCAAAATGTGACTCACTGCCGCTTTAAGTACTTGGCATATGTTGGGTATAAAATTCGTAATATGAAACTGCGAATACGTGCAGAGAGCCAGAATTTAGCTCCAAAATATAGCTCAGGCCTCAAAATTGGGATATTTGGGATTTTTCGAAAACTGCAGGGGAGTTTGTGCAAAATGTGACTCACTGCCGCTTTCAGGACTTGGCATATGTTTGGTATAAAAAGTCGTAATATCAAACTGCGAATACTTGCATAGAGCCAGAATTTGGCTCCAAAATATGACTCAGGCCTCGAAATTGGGATGTTTGGGATACTTTGAAAACTGGAGGGAGGTTTGGGACAAATGTGACCAAACGCCGCTTTCAGTACTTGGCATATGTTGGTTATAAAAAGTCGTAACTTAAAACAGTGAATACGTGCAGAGAGCCAGAATTTGGCTCCAAAATATGGCTCAGGCCTCGAAATTGGGATATTTGGGATTTTTCGAAAACTGCAAAGGAGTTTGTGCAAAATGTGACTCATTGCGGCTTTCAGGACTTGGCATATGTTGGGTATAAAAACTCGTAATATCAAACTGCGAATACTTGCATAGAGCCAGAATTTGGCTCCAAAATATGGCTCAGGCCTCGAAATTGGGATGTTTGGGATATTTTGAAAACTGCAGAGGAGTTTGTGCAAATCTTACTACTTGCCGCTTTCAGGACTTGGCATATGTTGGGTATAAAAAGTCGTAATTTAAAACAGCGAATACGTGCAGAGAGCCAGAATTTGGCTCCAAAATATTGCTCAGGCCTCGAATTTGGGATGTTTGGGATATTTTGAAAAGTGGAGGGAGGTTTGGGACAAATGTGACCAAACGCCGCTTTCAGTACTTGGCATATGTTGGGTATAAAAAGTCGTAATATCAAACTGCGAATACGTACAGAGAGCCTGAATTTGGCTCCAAAATATGGCTCAGGCCTCGAAATTGGGATATTTGGGATATTTCGAAAACTGCAGGGAAGTTTGTGCAAAATGTGACTCACTGCCGCTTTCAGTACTTGGCATATGTTGGGTATAAAAATTCGTAATATCAAACTGCGAATACATGTAGAGAGCCAGAATTTGTTTGCAAAATATGGCTCAGGCCTCGAAATTGGGATGTTTGGGATATTTTGAAACCTGGAGGGAGGTTTGGGACAAATATGACCAAACGCCCCTTTCAGCACTTGGCATATATTGGGTATAAAAAGTCATAACTTAAAACTGCGAATACGTACAGAGAGCCTGAATTTGGCTCCAAAATATGGCTCAGGCCTCGAAATTGGGATATTTGGGATATTTCGAAAACTGCAGGGGAGTTTGTGCAAAATGTGACTCACTGCCGCTTTCAGGACTTGGCATATGTTTGGTATAAAAAGTCGTAATATCAAACTGCGAATACTTGCATAGAGCCAGAATTTGGCTCCAAAATATGACTCAGGCCTCGAAATTGGGATGTTTGGGATATTTTGAAAACTGGAGGGAGGTTTGGGACAAATGTGACCAAACGCCGCTTTCAGTACTTGGCATATGTTGGGTATAAAAAGTCGTAACTTAAAACTGCGAATACGTGCAGAGAGCCAGAATTTGGATCCAAAATATGGCTCAGGCCTCGAAATTGGGATATTTGGGATTTTTCGAAAACTGCAAAGGAGTTTGTGCAAAATGTGACTCACTGCCGCTTTCAGTACTTGGCATATGTTGGGTATAAAATTCGTAATATGAAACTGCGAATACGTGCAGAGAGCCAGAATTTGGCTCCAAAATATGGCTCAGGCCTCGAAATTGGGATGTTTGGGATATTTCGAAAACTGCAGAGGAGTTTGTGCAAATCTTACTACTGCCGCTTTCAGGACTTGGCATATGTTGGGTATAAAAAGTCGTAATTTAAAACAGCGAATACGTGCAGAGAGCCAGAATTTGGCTCCAAAATATTGCTCAGGCCTCGAATTTGGGATGTTTGGGATATTTTGAAAACTGCAGGGGAGTTTGTGCAAAATGTGACTCACTGCCGCTTACGGGACTTGGCATATGTTGGGTATAAAAAGTCGTAATATCAAACTGCGAATACGTGCATAGAGACAGAATTTGGCTCCAAAATATGGCTCAGGCCTCGAAATTGGGATGTTTGGGATATTTTGAAAACTGGAGGGAGGTTTGGGGCAAATGTGACCAAACGCCGCTTTCAGTACTTGGCATATGTTGGGTATAAAAAGTCGTAACTTAAAACTGTGAATACGTGCAGAGAGCCAGAATTTAGCTCCAAAATATGGCTCAGGCCTCAAAATTGGGATATTTGGAATATTTCGAAAACTGCAGGGGAGTTTGTGCAAAATGTGACTCACTGCCGCTTTCAGGACTTGGCATATGTTTGGTATAAAAAGTCGTAATATCAAACTGCGAATACTTGCATAGAGCCAGAATTTGGCTCCAAAATATGACTCAGGCCTCGAAATAGGGATGTTTGGGATATTTTAAAAACTGGAGGGAGGTTTGGGACAAATGTGACCAAACGCCGCTTTCAGTACTTGGCATATGTTGGGTATAAAATGTCGTAACTTACAACTGCGAATTCGTGCAGAGAGCCAGAATTTGGCTCCAAAATATGGCTCAGGCCTCGAAATTGGGATATTTGGGATTTTTCGAAAACTGCAAAGGAGTTTGTGCAAAATGTGACTCATTGCGGCTTTCAGGACTTGGCATATGTTGGGTATAAAAAGTCGTAATATCAAACTGCGAATACGTGCATAGAGCCAGAATTTGGCTCCAAAATATGGCTCAGGCCTCGAAATTGGGATGTTTTGGATATTTTGAAAACTGGAGGGAGGTTTGGGACAAATGTGACCAAACGCCGCTATCAGTACTTCGCATATGTTGGGTATAAAAAGTCGTAACTTCAAACTGCGAATACGTAGAGAGAGCCTGAATTTGGCTCCAGAATATGACTCAGGCCTCGAAATTGGGATGTTTGGGATATTTTGAAAACTGGAGGGAGGTTTGGGACAAATGTGACCAAACGCCGCTTTCAGTACTTGGCATATGTTGGGTATAAAAAGTCGTAACTTAAAACTGCGAATACGTGCAGAGAGCCAGAATTTGGATCCAAAATATGGCTCAGGCCTCGAAATTGGGATATTTGGGATTTTTCGAAAACTGCAAAGGAGTTTGTGCAAAATGTGACTCACTGCCGCTTTCAGTACTTGGCATATGTTGGGTATAAAATTCGTAATATGAAACTGCGAATACGTGCAGAGAGCCAGAATTTGGCTCCAAAATATGGCTCAGGCCTCGAAATTGGGATGTTTGGGATATTTTGAAAACTGCAGAGGAGTTTGTGCAAATCTTACTACTGCCGCTTTCAGGACTTGGCATATGTTGGGTATAAAAAGTCGTAATTTAAAACAGCGAATACGTGCAGAGAGCCAGAATTTGGCTCCAAAATATTGCTCAGGCCTCGAATTTGGGATGTTTGGGATATTTTGAAAACTGCAGGGGAGTTTGTGCAAAATGTGACTCACTGCCGCTTACGGGACTTGGCATATGTTGGGTATAAAAAGTCGTAATATCAAACTGCGAATACGTGCATAGAGACAGAATTTGGCTCCAAAATATGGCTCAGGCCTCGAAATTGGGATGTTTGGGATATTTTGAAAACTGGAGGGAGGTTTGGGGCAAATGTGACCAAACGCCGCTTTCAGTACTTGGCATATGTTGGGTATAAAAAGTCGTAACTTAAAACTGTGAATACGTGCAGAGAGCCAGAATTTAGCTCCAAAATATGGCTCAGGCCTCAAAATTGGGATATTTGGAATATTTCGAAAACTGCAGGGGAGTTTGTGCAAAATGTGACTCACTGCCGCTTTCAGGACTTGGCATATGTTTGGTATAAAAAGTCGTAATATCAAACTGCGAATACTTGCATAGAGCCAGAATTTGGCTCCAAAATATGACTCAGGCCTCGAAATTGGGATGTTTGGGATATTTTAAAAACTGGAGGGAGGTTTGGGACAAATGTGACCAAACGCCGCTTTCAGTACTTGGCATATGTTGGGTATAAAAAGTCGTAACTTACAACTGCGAATACGTGCAGAGAGCCAGAATTTGGCTCCAAAATATGGCTCAGGCCTCGAAATTGGGATATTTGGGATTTTTCGAAAACTGCAAAGGAGTTTGTGCAAAATGTGACTCATTGCGGCTTTCAGGACTTGGCATATGTTGGGTATAAAAAGTCGTAATATCAAACTGCGAATACGTGCATAGAGCCAGAATTTGGCTCCAAAATATGGCTCAGGCCTCGAAATTGGGATGTTTTGGATATTTTGAAAACTGGAGGGAGGTTTGGGACAAATGTGACCAAACGCCGCTTTCAGTACTTCGCATATGTTGGGTATAAAAAGTCGTAACTTCAAACTGCGAATACGTAGAGAGAGCCTGAATTTGGCTCCAGAATATGGCTCAGGCCTCGAAATTGGTATATTTGGGATATTTCGAAAACTGCAGGGGAGTTTGTGCAAAATGTGACTCACTGCCGCTTTCAGGACTTGGCATATGTTGGGTATAAAAAGTCGTAATATCAAACTGCGAATACATGTAGAGAGCCAGAATTTGGCTCCAAAATATGGCTCAGGCCTCGAAATTGGGATGTTTGTGATATTTTGAAAACTGGAGGGATATTTGGGACAAATGTGACCAAACGCCGCTTTCAGCACTTGGAATATGTTGGGTAAAAAAAAGTCCCAATTTCAAACTGCGAATACGAGCAGAGAGCCAAAATTTGGATCCAAAATATGGCTCAGGCCTCGAAATTGGGATATTTGGGATATTTCGAAAACTGCAGGGGAGTTTGTGCAAAATGTGACTCACTGCCGCTTTCAGGACTTGGCATATGTTGGGTATAAAAAGTCGTAATATAAAACTGCGAATACGTGCATAGAGCCAGAATTTGTCTCCAAAATATGGCTCAGGCCTGGAAATTGGGATGTTTGGGATATTTTGAAAACTGGAGGGAGGTTTGGGACAAATGTGACCAAACGCCGCTTTCAAAACTTGGCATATGTTGGGTATAAAAAGTCGTAACTTAAAACTGCGAATACGTGTAGAGAGCCAGAATTTGGCTCCAAAATATGGCTCAGGCCTCGAAATTGGGATATTAGGGATATTTTGAAAACTGCACGGAGGTTTGGGACATATGTGACCAAACACCACTTTCAGTAGTTGGCATATATTGGGTATAAAAAAGTCGCAATTTCAAACTGCGAATACGTGCAGAGAGCCAGAATTTGGCTCCAAAATATGGCTCAGGCCTCGAAATCGGAATATTTGGGATATTTCGAAAACTGCATGGGAGTTTGTGCAAAATGTGACTCACTGCCGCTTTCAGGACTTGGCATATGTTGGGTATAAAAAGTCGTAATATCAAACTGCGAAAACGTGCATTGAGCCAGAATTTGGCTCCAAAATATGGCTCAGGCTTCGAAATTGGGATGTTTGGGATATTTTGAAAACTGGAGGGAGGTTTGGGACAAATGTGACCAAACGCCGCTTTCAGTATTTGGAATATGTTGGGGATAAAAAGCCGTAATTTCAAACTGCGAATACGTAAAGAGAGCCTGAATTTGGCTCCAAAATATGGCTCAGGCCTCGAAATTGGGATATTAGGGATATTTTGAAAACTGCAGGGAGGTTTGAGACAAATGTGACCAAACGCCGCTTTCAGTAGTTGGCATATGTTGGGTATAAAAAAGTCGCAATTTCAAACTGCGAATACGAGCAGAGAGCCAAAATTTGGCTCCAAAATATGGCTCAGGCCTCGAAATTGGGATATTTGGGATTTTTCGAAAACTGCAAAGGAGTTTGTGCAAAATGTGACTCATTGCGGCTTTCAGGACTTAGCATATGTTGGGTATAAAAAGTCGTAATATCAAACTGCGAATACGTGCATAGAGCCAGAATTTGGCTCCAAAATATGGCTCAGGCCTCGAAATTGGGATATTTGGGATTTTTCGAAAACTGCAGGGGAGTTTGTGCAAAATGTGACTCATTGCCGCTTTCAGGACTTGGCATATGTTGGGTATAAAAAGTCGTAATATCAAACTGCGAATACGTGCACAGAGCCAGAATTTGGCTCCAAAATATGGCTCAGGCCTCGAAATTGGGATGTTTGGGATATTTTGAAAACTGGAGGGAGGTTTGGGACAAATGTGACCAAACGCCGCTTTCAGTACTTGGCATATGTTGGGTATAAAAAGTCGTAATATCAAACTGCGAATACGTACAGAGAGCCTGAATTTGGCTCCAAAATATGGCTCAGGCCTCGAAATTGGGATATTTGGGATATTTTGAAAACTGCAGGGGAGTTTGTGCAAATCTTACTACTTGCCGCTTTCAGGACTTGGCATATGTTGGGTATAAAAGGTCGTAATTTAAAACAGCGAATACGTGAAGAGAGCCAGAATTTGGCTCCAAAATATTGCTCAGGCCTCGAATTTGGGATGTTTGGGATATTTTGAAAACTGCAGGGGAGTTTGTGCAAAATGTGACTCACTGCCGCTTACGGGTCTTGGCATATGTTATGTATAAAAAGTCGTAATATCAAACTGCGAATACTTGCATAGAGCCAGAATTTGGCTCCAAAATATGGCTCAGGCCTCGAAATTGGGATGTTTGGGATATTTTGAAAACTGCAGAGGAGTTTGTGCAAATCTTACTACTTGCCGCTTTCAGGACTTGGCATATGTTGGGTATAAAAATTCGTAATTTAAAAATGCGAATACGTGCAGAGAGCCAGAATTTGGCTCCAAAATATTTCTCAGGCCTCGAATTTGGGATAATTGGGATATTTTGAAAACTGCAGGGGAGTTTGTGCAAAATGTGACTCACTGCCGCTTACGGGACTTGGCATATGTTGGGTATAAAAAGTCGTAATATCAAACTGCGAATACGTGCATAGAGACAGAATTTGGCTCCAAAATATGGCTCAGGCCTCGAAATTGGGATGTTTGGGATATTTTGAAAACTGGAGGGAGGTTTGGGGCAAATGTGACCAAACGCCGCTTTCAGTACTTGGCATATGTTGGGTATAAAAAGTCGTAACTTAAAACTGTGAATACGTGCAGAGAGCCAGAATTTAGCTCCAAAATATGGCTCAGGCCTCAAAATTGGGATATTTGGGATATTTCGAAAACTGCAGGGGAGTTTGTGCAAAATGTGACTCACTGCCGCTTTCAGGACTTGGCATATGTTTGGTATAAAAAGTCGTAATATCAAACTGCGAATACTTGCATAGAGCCAGAATTTGGCTCCAAAATATGACTCAGGCCTCGAAATTGGGATGTTTGGGATATTTTGAAAACTGGAGGGAGGTTTGGGACAAATGTGACCAAACGCCGCTTTCAGTACTTGGCATATGTTGGGTAAAAAAAGTCGTAACTTCAAACTGCGAATACGTACAGAGAGCCTGAATTTGGCTCCAGAATATGGCTCAGGCCTCGAAATTGGTATATTTGGGATATTTCGAAAACTGCAGGGGAGTTTGTGCAAAATGTGACTCACTGCCGCTTACGGGACTTGCCATATGTTGGGTATAAAAAGTCGTAATATCAAACTGCGAATACATGTAGAGAGCCAGAATTTGGCTCCAATATATGGCTCAGGCCTCGAAATTGGGATGTTTGTGATATTTTGAAAACTGGAGGGATATTTGGGACAAATGTGACCAAACGCCGCTTTCAGCACTTGGCATATGTTGGGTAAAAAAAAGTCCCAATTTCAAACTGCGAATACGAGCAGAGAGCCAAAATTTGGCTCCAAAATATGGCTCAGGCCTCGAAATTGGGACATTTGGGATATTTCGAAAACTGCAGGGGAGTTTGTGCAAAATGTGACTCACTGCCGCTTTCAGGACTTGGCATATGTTGGGTATAAAAAGTCGTAATATAAAACTGCGAATACGTGCATAGAGCCAGAATTTGGCTCCAAAATATGGCTCAGGCCTGGAAATTGGGATGTTTGGGATATTTTGAAAACTGGAGGGAGGTTTGGGACAAATGTGACCAAACGCCGCTTTCAATACTTGGCATATGTTGGGTATAAAAAGTCGTAACTTAAAACTGCGAATACGTGCAGAGAGCCAGAATTTGGCTCCAAAATATGGCTCAGGCCTCGAAATTGGGATATTAGGGATATTTTGAAAACTGCACGGAGGTTTGGGACATATGTGACCAAACACCACTTTCAGTAGTTGGCATATATTGGGTATAAAAAAGTCGCAATTTCAAACTGCGAATACGTGCAGAGAGCCAGAATTTGGCTCCAAAATATGGCTCAGGCCTCGAAATCGGAATATTTGGGATATTTCGAAAACTGCATGGGAGTTTGTGCAAAATGTGACTCACTGCCGCTTTCAGGACTTGGCATATGTTGGGTATAAAAAGTCGTAATATCAAACTGCGAAAACGTGCATTGAGCCAGAATTTGGCTCCAAAATATGGCTCAGGCTTCGAAATTGGGATGTTTGGGATATTTTGAAAACTGGAGGGAGGTTTGGGACAAATGTGACCAAACGCCGCTTTCAGTATTTGGAATATGTTGGGGATAAAAAGCCGTAATTTCAAACTGCGAATACGTAAAGAGAGCCTGAATTTGGCTCCAAAATATGGCTCAGGCCTCGAAATTGGGATATTAGGGATATTTTGAAAACTGCAGGGAGGTTTGAGACAAATGTGACCAAACGCCGCTTTCAGTAGTTGGCATATGTTGGGTATAAAAAAGTCGCAATTTCAAACTGCGAATACGAGCAGAGAGCCAAAATTTGGCTCCAAAATATGGCTCAGGCCTCGAAATTGGGATATTTGGGATTTTTCGAAAACTGCAAAGGAGTTTGTGCAAAATGTGACTCATTGCGGCTTTCAGGACTTGGCATATGTTGGGTATAAAAAGTCGTAATATCAAACTGCGAATACGTGCATAGAGCCAGAATTTGGCTCCAAAATATGGCTCAGGCCTCGAAATTGGGATATTTGGGATTTTTCGAAAACTGCAGGGGAGTTTGTGCAAAATGTGACTCATTGCCGCTTTCAGGACTTGGCATATGTTGGGTATAAAAAGTCGTAATATCAAACTGCGAATACGTGCATAGAGCCAGAATTTGGCTCCAAAATATGGCTCAGGCCTCGAAATTGGGATGTTTGGGATATTTTGAAAACTGGAGGGAGGTTTGGGACAAATGTGACCAAACGCCGCTTTCAGTACTTGGCATATGTTGGGTATAAAAAGTCGTAATATCAAACTGCGAATACGTACAGAGAGCCTGAATTTGGCTCCAAAATATGGCTCAGGCCTCGAAATTGGGATATTTGGGATATTTTGAAAACTGCAGGGGAGTTTGTGCAAATCTTACTACTTGCCGCTTTCAGGACTTGGCATATGTTGGGTATAAAAAGTCGTAATTTAAAACAGCGAATACGTGCAGAGAGCCAGAATTTGGCTCCAAAATATTGCTCAGGCCTCGAATTTGGGATGTTTGGGATATTTTGAAAACTGCAGGGGAGTTTGTGCAAAATGTGACTCACTGCCGCTTACGGGACTTGGCATATGTTTGGTATAAAAAGTCGTAATATCAAACTGCGAATACTTGCATAGAGCCAGAATTTGGCTCCAAAATATGGCTCAGGCCTCGAAATTGGGATGTTTGGGATATTTTGAAAACTGCAGAGGAGTTTGTGCAAATCTTACTACTTGCCGCTTTCAGGACTTGGCATATGTTGGGTATAAAAAGTCGTAATTTAAAACAGCGAATACGTGCAGAGAGCCAGAATTTGGCTCCAAAATATTGCTCAGGCCTCGAATTTGGGATGTTTGGGATATTTTGAAAACTGCAGGGGAGTTTGTGCAAAATGTGACTCACTGCCGCTTACGGGACTTGGCATATGTTGGGTATAAAAAGTCGTAATATCAAACTGCGAATACGTGCATAGAGACAGAATTTGGCTCCAAAATATGGCTCAGGCCTCAAAATTGGGATGTTTGGGATATTTTGAAAACTGGAGGGAGGTTTGGGACAAATGTGACCAAACGCCGCTTTCAGTATTTGGAATATGTTGGGGATAAAAAGCCGTAATTTCAAACTGCGAATACGTAAAGAGAGCCTGAATTTGGCTCCAAAATATGGCTCAGGCCTCGAAATTGGGATATTAGGGATATTTTGAAAACTGCAGGGAGGTTTGAGACAAATGTGACCAAACGCCGCTTTCAGTAGTTGGCATATGTTGGGTATAAAAAAGTCGCAATTTCAAACTGCGAATACGAGCAGAGAGCCAAAATTTGGCTCCAAAATATGGCTCAGGCCTCGAAATTGGGATATTTGGGATTTTTCGAAAACTGCAAAGGAGTTTGTGCAAAATGTGACTCATTGCGGCTTTCAGGACTTAGCATATGTTGGGTATAAAAAGTCGTAATATCAAACTGCGAATACGTGCATAGAGCCAGAATTTGGCTCCAAAATATGGCTCAGGCCTCGAAATTGGGATATTTGGGATTTTTCGAAAACTGCAGGGGAGTTTGTGCAAAATGTGACTCATTGCCGCTTTCAGGACTTGGCATATGTTGGGTATAAAAAGTCGTAATATCAAACTGCGAATACGTGCACAGAGCCAGAATTTGGCTCCAAAATATGGCTCAGGCCTCGAAATTGGGATGTTTGGGATATTTTGAAAACTGGAGGGAGGTTTGGGACAAATGTGACCAAACGCCGCTTTCAGTACTTGGCATATGTTGGGTATAAAAAGTCGTAATATCAAACTGCGAATACGTACAGAGAGCCTGAATTTGGCTCCAAAATATGGCTCAGGCCTCGAAATTGGGATATTTGGGATATTTTGAAAACTGCAGGGGAGTTTGTGCAAATCTTACTACTTGCCGCTTTCAGGACTTGGCATATGTTGGGTATAAAAGGTCGTAATTTAAAACAGCGAATACGTGAAGAGAGCCAGAATTTGGCTCCAAAATATTGCTCAGGCCTCGAATTTGGGATGTTTGGGATATTTTGAAAACTGCAGGGGAGTTTGTGCAAAATGTGACTCACTGCCGCTTACGGGTCTTGGCATATGTTATGTATAAAAAGTCGTAATATCAAACTGCGAATACTTGCATAGAGCCAGAATTTGGCTCCAAAATATGGCTCAGGCCTCGAAATTGGGATGTTTGGGATATTTTGAAAACTGCAGAGGAGTTTGTGCAAATCTTACTACTTGCCGCTTTCAGGACTTGGCATATGTTGGGTATAAAAATTCGTAATTTAAAAATGCGAATACGTGCAGAGAGCCAGAATTTGGCTCCAAAATATTTCTCAGGCCTCGAATTTGGGATAATTGGGATATTTTGAAAACTGCAGGGGAGTTTGTGCAAAATGTGACTCACTGCCGCTTACGGGACTTGGCATATGTTGGGTATAAAAAGTCGTAATATCAAACTGCGAATACGTGCATAGAGACAGAATTTGGCTCCAAAATATGGCTCAGGCCTCGAAATTGGGATGTTTGGGATATTTTGAAAACTGGAGGGAGGTTTGGGGCAAATGTGACCAAACGCCGCTTTCAGTACTTGGCATATGTTGGGTATAAAAAGTCGTAACTTAAAACTGTGAATACGTGCAGAGAGCCAGAATTTAGCTCCAAAATATGGCTCAGGCCTCAAAATTGGGATATTTGGGATATTTCGAAAACTGCAGGGGAGTTTGTGCAAAATGTGACTCACTGCCGCTTTCAGGACTTGGCATATGTTGGGTATAAAAAGTCGTAATATAAAACTGCGAATACTTGCATAGAGCCAGAATTTGGCTCCAAAATATGACTCAGGCCTCGAAATTGGGATGTTTGGGATATTTTGAAAACTGGAGGGAGGTTTGGGACAAATGTGACCAAACGCCGCTTTCAGTACTTGGCATATGTTGGGTAAAAAAAGTCGTAACTTCAAACTGCGAATACGTACAGAGAGCCTGAATTTGGCTCCAGAATATGGCTCAGGCCTCGAAATTGGTATATTTGGGATATTTCGAAAACTGCAGGGGAGTTTGTGCAAAATGTGACTCACTGCCGCTTACGGGACTTGCCATATGTTGGGTATAAAAAGTCGTAATATCAAACTGCGAATACATGTAGAGAGCCAGAATTTGGCTCCAATATATGGCTCAGGCCTCGAAATTGGGATGTTTGTGATATTTTGAAAACTGGAGGGATATTTGGGACAAATGTGACCAAACGCCGCTTTCAGCACTTGGCATATGTTGGGTAAAAAAAAGTCCCAATTTCAAACTGCGAATACGAGCAGAGAGCCAAAATTTGGCTCCAAAATATGGCTCAGGCCTCGAAATTGGGACATTTGGGATATTTCGAAAACTGCAGGGGAGTTTGTGCAAAATGTGACTCACTGCCGCTTTCAGGACTTGGCATATGTTGGGTATAAAAAGTCGTAATATAAAACTGCGAATACGTGCATAGAGCCAGAATTTGGCTCCAAAATATGGCTCAGGCCTGGAAATTGGGATGTTTGGGATATTTTGAAAACTGGAGGGAGGTTTGGGACAAATGTGACCAAACGCCGCTTTCAATACTTGGCATATGTTGGGTATAAAAAGTCGTAACTTAAAACTGCGAATACGTGCAGAGAGCCAGAATTTGGCTCCAAAATATGGCTCAGGCCTCGAAATTGGGATATTAGGGATATTTTGAAAACTGCACGGAGGTTTGGGACATATGTGACCAAACACCACTTTCAGTAGTTGGCATATATTGGGTATAAAAAAGTCGCAATTTCAAACTGCGAATACGTGCAGAGAGCCAGAATTTGGCTCCAAAATATGGCTCAGGCCTCGAAATCGGAATATTTGGGATATTTCGAAAACTGCATGGGAGTTTGTGCAAAATGTGACTCACTGCCGCTTTCAGGACTTGGCATATGTTGGGTATAAAAAGTCGTAATATCAAACTGCGAAAACGTGCATTGAGCCAGAATTTGGCTCCAAAATATGGCTCAGGCTTCGAAATTGGGATGTTTGGGATATTTTGAAAACTGGAGGGAGGTTTGGGACAAATGTGACCAAACGCCGCTTTCAGTATTTGGAATATGTTGGGGATAAAAAGCCGTAATTTCAAACTGCGAATACGTAAAGAGAGCCTGAATTTGGCTCCAAAATATGGCTCAGGCCTCGAAATTGGGATATTAGGGATATTTTGAAAACTGCAGGGAGGTTTGAGACAAATGTGACCAAACGCCGCTTTCAGTAGTTGGCATATGTTGGGTATAAAAAAGTCGCAATTTCAAACTGCGAATACGAGCAGAGAGCCAAAATTTGGCTCCAAAATATGGCTCAGGCCTCGAAATTGGGATATTTGGGATTTTTCGAAAACTGCAAAGGAGTTTGTGCAAAATGTGACTCATTGCGGCTTTCAGGACTTGGCATATGTTGGGTATAAAAAGTCGTAATATCAAACTGCGAATACGTGCATAGAGCCAGAATTTGGCTCCAAAATATGGCTCAGGCCTCGAAATTGGGATATTTGGGATTTTTCGAAAACTGCAGGGGAGTTTGTGCAAAATGTGACTCATTGCCGCTTTCAGGACTTGGCATATGTTGGGTATAAAAAGTCGTAATATCAAACTGCGAATACGTGCATAGAGCCAGAATTTGGCTCCAAAATATGGCTCAGGCCTCGAAATTGGGATGTTTGGGATATTTTGAAAACTGGAGGGAGGTTTGGGACAAATGTGACCAAACGCCGCTTTCAGTACTTGGCATATGTTGGGTATAAAAAGTCGTAATATCAAACTGCGAATACGTACAGAGAGCCTGAATTTGGCTCCAAAATATGGCTCAGGCCTCGAAATTGGGATATTTGGGATATTTTGAAAACTGCAGGGGAGTTTGTGCAAATCTTACTACTTGCCGCTTTCAGGACTTGGCATATGTTGGGTATAAAAAGTCGTAATTTAAAACAGCGAATACGTGCAGAGAGCCAGAATTTGGCTCCAAAATATTGCTCAGGCCTCGAATTTGGGATGTTTGGGATATTTTGAAAACTGCAGGGGAGTTTGTGCAAAATGTGACTCACTGCCGCTTACGGGACTTGGCATATGTTTGGTATAAAAAGTCGTAATATCAAACTGCGAATACTTGCATAGAGCCAGAATTTGGCTCCAAAATATGGCTCAGGCCTCGAAATTGGGATGTTTGGGATATTTTGAAAACTGCAGAGGAGTTTGTGCAAATCTTACTACTTGCCGCTTTCAGGACTTGGCATATGTTGGGTATAAAAAGTCGTAATTTAAAACAGCGAATACGTGCAGAGAGCCAGAATTTGGCTCCAAAATATTGCTCAGGCCTCGAATTTGGGATGTTTGGGATATTTTGAAAACTGCAGGGGAGTTTGTGCAAAATGTGACTCACTGCCGCTTACGGGACTTGGCATATGTTGGGTATAAAAAGTCGTAATATCAAACTGCGAATACGTGCATAGAGACAGAATTTGGCTCCAAAATATGGCTCAGGCCTCAAAATTGGGATGTTTGGGATATTTTGAAAACTGGAGGGAGGTTTGGGACAAATGTGACCAAACGCCGCTTTCAGTACTTGGCATATGTTGGGTATAAAAAGTCGTAACTTAATGTGACTCACTGCCGCTTTCAGGCATATGAGTTTGGCATATGTTTGGTATAAAAAGTCGTAATATCAAACTGCGAATACTTGCATAGAGCCAGAATTTGGCTCCAAAATATGACTCAGGCCTCGAAATTGGGATGTTTGGGATATTTTGAAAACTGGAGGGAGGTTTGGGACAAATGTGACCAAACGCCGCTTTCAGTACTTGGCATATGTTGGGTATAAAAAGTCGTAACTTAAAACTGCGAATACGTGCAGAGAGCCAGAATTTAGCTCCAAAATATGGCTCAGGCCTCGAAATTGGGATATTTGGGATTTTTCGAAAACTGCAAAGGAGTTTGTGCAAAATGTGACTCACTGCCCCTTTCAGTACTTGGCATATGTTGGGTATAAAATTCGTAATATGAAACTGCAAATACGTGCAGAGAGCCAGAATTTGGCTCCAAAATATGGCTCAGGCCTCGAAATTGGGATGTTTGGGATATTTTGAAAACTGCAGAGGAGTTTGAGCAAATCTTACTACTTGCCGCTTTCAGGACTTGGCATATGTTGGGTATAAAAAGTCGTAATTTAAAACAGCGAATACGTGCAGAGAGCCAGAATTTGGCTCCAAAATATTGCTCAGGCCTCGAATTTGGGATGTTTGGGATATTTTGAAAACTGCAGGGGAGTTTGTGCAAAATGTGACTCACTGCCGCTTACGGGACTTGGCATATGTTGGGTATAAAAAGTAGTAATATCAAACTGCGAATACGTGCATAGAGACAGAATTTGGCTCCAAAATATGGCTCAGGCCTCGAAATTGGGATGTTTGGGATATTTTGAAAACTGGAGGGAGGTTTGGGGCAAATGTGACCAAACGCCACTTTCAGTACTTGGCATATGTTGGGTATAAAAAGTCGTAACTTAAAACTGCGAATACGTGCAGAGAGCCAGAATTTAGCTCCAAAATATGGCTCAGGCCTCGAAATTGGGATATTAGGGATATTTTGAAAACTGCACGGAGGTTTGGGACATATGTGACCAAACACCACTTTCAGTAGTTGGCATATATTGGGTATAAAAAAGTCGCAATTTCAAACTGCGAATACGTGCAGAGAGCCAGAATTTGGCTCCAAAATATGGCTCAGGCCTCGAAATCGGAATATTTGGGATATTTCGAAAACTGCATGGGAGTTTGTGCAAAATGTGACTCACTGCCGCTTTCAGGACTTGGCATATGTTGGGTATAAAAAGTCGTAATATCAAACTGCGAAAACGTGCATTGAGCCAGAATTTGGCTCCAAAATATGGCTCAGGCTTCGAAATTGGGATGTTTGGGATATTTTGAAAACTGGAGGGAGGTTTGGGACAAATGTGACCAAACGCCGCTTTCAGTATTTGGAATATGTTGGGGATAAAAAGCCGTAATTTCAAACTGCGAATACGTAAAGAGAGCCTGAATTTGGCTCCAAAATATGGCTCAGGCCTCGAAATTGGGATATTAGGGATATTTAGAAAACTGCAGGGAGGTTTGAGACAAATGTGATTAAACGCCGCTTTCAGTAGTTGGCATATGTTGGGTATAAAAAAGTCGCAATTTCAAACTGCGAATACGAGCAGAGAGCCAAAATTTGGCTCCAAAATATGGCTCAGGCCTCGAAATTGGGATACTTGGGATTTTTCGAAAACTGCAAAGGAGTTTGTGCAAAATGTGACTCATTGCGGCTTTCAGGACTTGGCATATGTTGGGTATAAAAAGTCGTAATATCAAACTGCGAATACGTGCATAGAGCCAGAATTTGGCTCCAAAATATGGCTCAGGCCTCGAAATTGGGATATTTGGGATTTTTCGAAAACTGCAGGGGAGTTTGTGCAAAATGTGACTCATTGCCGCTTTCAGGACTTGGCATATGTTGGGTATAAAAAGTCGTAATATCAAACTGCGAATACGTGCACAGAGCCAGAATTTGGCTCCAAAATATGGCTCAGGCCTCGAAATTGGGATGTTTGGGATATTTTGAAAACTGGAGGGAGGTTTGGGACAAATGTGACCAAACGCCGCTTTCAGTACTTGGCATATGTTGGGTATAAAAAGTCGTAATATCAAACTGCGAATACGTACAGAGAGCCTGAATTTGGCTCCAAAATATGGCTCAGGCCTCGAAATTGGGATATTTGGGATATTTTGAAAACTGCAGGGGAGTTTGTGCAAAATGTGACTCACTGCCGCTTACGGGACTTGGCATATGTTGGGTATAAAAAGTCGTAATATCAAACTGCGAATACGTGCATAGAGACTGAATTTGGCTCCAAAATATGGCTCAGGCCTCGAAATTGGGATGTTTGGGATATTTTGAAAACTGGAGGGAGGTTTGGGACAAATGTGACCAAACGCCGCTTTCAGTACTTGGCATATGTTGGGTATAAAAAGTCGTAACTTAAAACTGCGAATACGTGCAGAGAGCCAGAATTTAGCTCCAAAATATGGCTCAGGCCTCAAAATTGGGATATTTGGGATATTTCGAAAACTGCAGGGGAGTTTGTGCAAAATGTGACTCACTGCCGCTTTCAGGACTTGGCATATGTTTGGTATAAAAAGTCGTAATATCAAACTGCGAATACTTGCATAGAGCCAGAATTTGGCTCCAAAATATGACTCAGGCCTCGAAATTGGGATGTTTGGGATATTTTGAAAACTGGAGGGAGGTTTGGGACAAATGTGACCAAACGCCGCTTTCAGTACTTGGCATATGTTGGGTATAAAAAGTCGTAACTTAAAACTGCGAATACGTGCAGAGAGCCAGAATTTGGCTCCAAAATATGGCTCAGGCCTCGAAACTGGGATATTTGGGATTTTTCGAAAACTGCAAAGGAGTTTGTGCAAAATGTGACTCATTGCGGCTTTCAGGACTTGGCATATGTTGGGTATAAAAAGTCGTAATATCAAACTGCGAATACGTGCATAGAGCCAGAATTTGGCTCCAAAATATGGCTCAGGCCTCGAAATTGGGATGTTTTGGATATTTTGAAAACTGGAGGGAGGTTTGGGACAAATGTGACCAAACGCCGCTTTCAGTACTTCGCATATGTTGGGTATAAAAAGTCGTAACTTCAAACTGCGAATACGTACAGAGAGCCTGAATTTGGCTCCAGAATATGGCTCAGGCCTCGAAATTGGTATATTTGGGATATTTCGAAAACTGCAGGGGAGTTTGTGCAAAATGTGACTCACTGCCGCTTTCAGGACATGGCATATGTTGGGTATAAAAAGTCATAATATCAAACTGCGAATACATGTAGAGAGCCAGAATTTGGCTCCAATATATGGCTCAGGCCTCGAAATTGGGATGTTTGTGATATTTTGAAAACTGGAGGGATATTTGGGACAAATGTGACCAAACGATGCTTTCAGCACTTGGCATATGTTGGGTAAAAAAAAGTCCCAATTTCAAACTGCGAATACGAGCAGAGAGCCAAAATTTGGCTCCAAAATATGGCTCAGGCCTCGAAATTGGGATATTTGGGATATTTCGAAAACTGCAGGGGAGTTTGTGCAAAATGTGACTCACTGCCGCTTTCAGGACTTGGCATATGTTGGGTATAAAAAGTCGTAATATAAAACTGCGAATACGTGCATAGAGCCAGAATTTGGCTCCAAAATATGGCTCAGGCCTGGAAATTGGGATGTTTGGGATATTTTGAAAACTGGAGGGAGGTTTGGGACAAATGTGACCAAACGCCGCTTTCAATACTTGGCATAATGTGGGTATAAAAAGTCGTAACTTAAAACTGCGAATACGTGCAGAGAGCCAGAATTTGGCTCCAAAATATGGCTCAGGCCTCGAAATTGGGATATTGGGGATATTTTGAAAACTGCACGGAGGTTTGGGACATATGTGACCAAACACCACTTTCAGTAGTTGGCATATATTGGGTATAAAAAAGTCGCAATTTCAAACTGCGAATACGTGCAGAGAGCCAGAATTTGGCTCCAAAATATGGCTCAGGCCTCGAAATCGGAATATTTGGGATATTTCGAAAACTGCATGGGAGTTTGTGCAAAATGTGACTCACTGCCGCTTTCAGGACTTGGCATATGTTGGGTATAAAAAGTCGTAATATCAAACTGCGAAAACGTGCATTGAGCCAGAATTTGGCTCCAAAATATGGCTCAGGCTTCGAAATTGGGATGTTTGGGATATTTTGAAAACTGGAGGGAGGTTTGGGACAAATGTGACCAAACGCCGCTCTCAGTATTTGGAATATGTTGGGGATAAAAAGCCGTAATTTCAAACTGCGAATACGTAAAGAGAGCCTGAATTTGGCTCCAAAATATGGCTCAGGCCTCGAAATTGGGATATTAGGGATATTTCGAAAACTGCAGGGAGGTTTGAGACAAATGTGACCAAACGCCGCTTTCAGTAGTTGGCATATGTTGGGTATAAAAAAGTCGCAATTTCAAACTGCGAATACGAGCAGAGAGCCAAAATTTGGCTCCAAAATATGGCTCAGGCCTCGAAATTGGGATATTTGGGATTTTTCGAAAACTGCAAAGGAGTTTGTGCAAAATGTGACTCATTGCGGCTTTCAGGACTTGGCATATGTTGGGTATAAAAAGTCGTAATATCAAACTGCGAATACGTGCATAGAGCCAGAATTTGGCTCCAAAATATGGCTCAGGCCTCGAAATTGGGATATTTGGGATTTTTCGAAAACTGCAGGGGAGTTTGTGCAAAATGTGACTCATTGCCGCTTTCAGGACTTGGCATATGTTGGGTATAAAAAGTCGTAATATCAAACTGCGAATACGTGCATAGAGCCAGAATTTGGCTCCAAAATATGGCTCAGGCCTCGAAATTGGGATGTTTGGGATATTTTGAAAACTGGAGGGAGGTTTGGGACAAATGTGACCAAACGCCGCTTTCAGTACTTGGCATATGTTGGGTATAAAAAGTTGTAATATCAAACTGCGAATACGTACAGAGAGCCTGAATTTGGCTCCAAAATATGGCTCAGGCCTCGAAATTGGGATATTTGGGATATTTTGAAAACTGCAGGGGAGTTTGTGCAAATCTTACTACTTGCCGCTTTCAGGACTTGGCATATGTTGGGTATAAAAAGTCGTAATTTAAAACAGCGAATACGTGCAGAGAGCCAGAATTTGGCTCCAAAATATTGCTCAGGCCTCGAATTTGGGATGTTTGGGATATTTTGAAAACTGCAGGGGAGTTTGTGCAAAATGTGACTCACTGCCGCTTACGGGACTTGGCATATGTTTGGTATAAAAAGTCGTAATATCAAACTGCGAATACTTGCATAGAGCCAGAATTTGGCTCCAAAATATGGCTCAGGCCTCGAAATTGGGATGTTTGGGATATTTTGAAAACTGCAGAGGAGTTTGTGCAAATCTTACTACTTGCCGCTTTCAGGACTTGGCATATGTTGGGTATAAAAAGTCGTAATTTAAAACAGCGAATACGTGCAGAGAGCCAGAATTTGGCTCCAAAATATTGCTCAGGCCTCGAATTTGGGATGTTTGGGATATTTTGAAAACTGCAGGGGAGTTTGTGCAAAATGTGACTCACTGCCGCTTACGGGACTTGGCATATGTTGGGTATAAAAAGTCGTAATATCAAACTGCGAATACGTGCATAGAGACAGAATTTGGCTCCAAAATATGGCTCAGGCCTCAAAATTGGGATGTTTGGGATATTTTGAAAACTGGAGGGAGGTTTGGGACAAATGTGACCAAACGCCGCTCTCAGTACTTGGCATATGTTGGGTATAAAAAGTCGTAACTTAATGTGACTCACTGCCGCTTTCAGGCATATGAGTTTGGCATATGTTTGGTATAAAAAGTCGTAATATCAAACTGCGAATACTTGCATAGAGCCAGAATTTGGCTCCAAAATATGACTCAGGCCTCGAAATTGGGATGTTTGGGATATTTTGAAAACTGGAGGGAGGTTTGGGACAAATGTGACCAAACGCCGCTTTCAGTACTTTTCATATGTTGGGTATAAAAAGTCGTAACTTAAAACTGCGAATACGTGCAGAGAGCCAGAATTTGGCTCCAAAATATGGCTCAGGCCTCGAAATTGGGATATTTGGGATTTTTCGAAAACTGCAAAGGAGTTTGTGCAAAATGTGACTCACTGCCGCTTTCAGTACTTGGCATATGTTGGGTATAAAATTCGTAATATGAAACTGCAAATACGTGCAGAGAGCCAGAATTTGGCTCCAAAATATGGCTCAGGCCTCGAAATTGGGATGTTTGGGATATTTTGAAAACTGCAGAGGAGTTTGTGCAAATCTTACTACTTGCCGCTTTCAGGACTTGGCATATGTTGGGTATAAAAAGTCGTAATTTAAAACAGCGAATACGTGCAGAGAGCCAGAATTTGGCTCCAAAATATTGCTCAGGCCTCGAATTTGGGATGTTTGGGATATTTTGAAAACTGCAGGGGAGTTTGTGCAAAATGTGACTCACTGCCGCTTACGGGACTTGGCATATGTTGGGTATAAAAAGTAGTAATATCAAACTGAGAATACGTGCATAGAGACAGAATTTGGCTCCAAAATATGGCTCAGGCCTCGAAATTGGGATGTTTGGGATATTTTGAAAACTGGAGGGAGGTTTCGGACAAATGTGACCAAACGCCGCTTTCAGTACTTGGCATATGTTGGGTATAAAAAGTCGTAACTTAAAACTGCGAATACGTGCAGAGAGCCAGAATTTGGCTCCAAAATATGGCTCAGGCCTCGAATTTGGGATATTTGGGATTTTTCGAAAACTGCAAAGGAGTTTGTGCAAAATGTGACTCATTGCGGCTTTCAGGACTTGGCATATGTTGGGTATAAAAAGTCGTAATATCAAACTGCGAATACCTGCATAGAGCCTGAATTTGGCTCCAAAATATGGCTCAGGCCTCGAAATTGGGATGTTTGGGATATTTTGAAAACTGGAGGGAGGTTTGGGACAAATGTGACCAAACGCCGCTTTCAGTACTTGGCATATGTTGGGTATAAAAAGTCGTAATATCAAACTGCGAATACGTACAGAGAGCCTGAATTTGGCTCCAAAATATGGCTCAGGCCTCGAAATTGGGATATTTGGGATATTTTGAAAACTGCAGGGGAGTTTGTGCAAATCTTACTACTTGCCGCTTTCAGGACTTGGCATATGTTGGGTATAAAAAGTCGTAATTTAAAACAGCGAATACGTGCAGAGAGCCAGAATTTGGCTCCAAAACATTGCTCAGGCCTCGAATTTGGGATGTTTGGGATATTTTGAAAACTGCAGGGGAGTTTGTGCAAAATGTGACTCACTGCCGCTTACGGGACTTGGCATATGTTTGGTATAAAAAGTCGTAATATCAAACTGCGAATACTTGCATAGAGCCAGAATTTGGCTCCAAAATATGGCTCAGGCCTCGAAATTGGGATGTTTGGGATATTTTGAAAACTGCAGAGGAGTTTGTGCAAATCTTACTACTTGCCGCTTTCAGGACTTGGCATATGTTGGGTATAAAAAGTCGTAATTTAAAACAGCGAATACGTGCAGAGAGCCAGAATTTGGCTCCAAAATATTGCTCAGGCCTCGAATTTGGGATGTTTGGGATATTTTGAAAACTGCAGGGGAGTTTGTGCAAAATGTGACTCACTGCCGCTTACAGGACTTGGCATATGTTGGGTATAAAAAGTCGTAATATCAAACTGCGAATACGTGCATAGAGACAGAATTTGGCTCCAAAATATGGCTCAGGCCTCGAAATTGGGATGTTTGGGATATTTTGAAAAATAGAGGGAGGTTTGGGGCAAATGTGACCAAACGCCGCTTTCAGTACTTGGCATATGTTGGGTATAAAAAGTCGTAACTTAAAACTGCGAATACGTGCAGAGAGCCAGAATTTAGCTCCAAAATATGGCTCAGGCCTCAAAATTGGGATATTTGGGATATTTCGAAAACTGCAGGGGAGTTTGTGCAAAATGTGACTCACTGCCGCTTTCAGGACTTGGCATATGTTTGGTATAAAAAGTCGTAATATCAAACTGCGAATACTTGCATAGAGCCAGAATTTGGCTCCAAAATATGACTCAGGCCTCGAAATTGGGATGTTTGGGATATTTTGAAAACTGGAGGGAGGTTTGGGACAAATGTGACCAAACGCCGCTTTCAGTACTTGGCATATGTTGGGTATAAAAAGTCGTAACTTAAAACTGCGAATACGTGCAGAGAACCAGAATTTGGCTCCAAAATATGGCTCAGGCCTCGAAATTGGGATATTTGGGATTTTTCGAAAACTGCAAAGGAGTTTGTGCAAAATGTGACTCACTGCCGCTTTCAGTACTTGGCATATGTTGGGTATAAAATTCGTAATATGAAACTGCGAATACTTGCATAGAGCCAGAATTTGGCTCCAAAATATGGCTCAGGCCTCGAAATTGGGATGTTTGGGATATTTTGAAAACTGCAGAGGAGTTTGTGCAAATCTTACTACTTGCCGCTTTCAGGACTTGGCATATGTTGGGTATAAAAAGTCGTAATTTAAAACAGCGAATACGTGCAGAGAGCCAGAATTTGGCTCCAAAATATTGCTCAGGCCTCGAATTTGGGATGTTTGGGATATTTTGAAAACTGCAGGGGAGTTTGTGCAAAATGTGACTCACTGCCGCTTACGGGACTTGGCATATGTTGGGTATAAAAAGTCGTAATATCAAACTGCGAATACGTGCATAGAGACAGAATTTGGCTCCAAAATATGGCTCAGGCCTCGAAATTGGGATGTTTGGGATATTTTGAAAAATAGAGTTAGGTTTGGGGCAAATGTGACCAAACGCCGCTTTCAGTACTTGGCATATGTTGGGTATAAAAAGTCATAACTTAAAACTGCGAATACGTGCAGAGAACCAGAATTTGGCTCCAAAATATGGCTCAGGCCTCGAAATTGGGATATTTGGGATTTTTTCGAAAACTGCAAAGGAGTTTGTGCAAAATGTGACTCACTGCCGCTTTCAGGACTTGGCATATGTTTGGTATAAAAAGTCGTAATATCAAACTGCGAATACTTGCATAGAGCCAGAATTTGGCTCCAAAATATGACTCAGGCCTCGAAATTGGGATGTTTGGGATATTTTGAAAACTGGAGGGAGGTTTGGGACAAATGTGACCAAACGCCGCTTTCAGTACTTGGCATATGTTGGGTATAAAAAGTCGTAACTTAAAACTGCGAATACGTGCAGAGAGCCAGAATTTGGCTCCAAAATATGGCTCAGGCCTCGAAACTGGGATATTTGGGATTTTTCGAAAACTGCAAAGGAGTTTGTGCAAAATGTGACTCATTGCGGCTTTCAGGACTTGGCATATGTTGGGTATAAAAAGTCGTAATATCAAACTGCGAATACGTGCATAGAGCCAGAATTTGGCTCCAAAATATGGCTCAGGCCTCGAAATTGGGATGTTTTGGATATTTTGAAAACTGGAGGGAGGTTTGGGACAAATGTGACCAAACGCCGCTTTCAGTACTTCGCATATGTTGGGTATAAAAAGTCGTAACTTCAAACTGCGAATACGTACAGAGAGCCTGAATTTGGCTCCAGAATATGGCTCAGGCCTCGAAATTGGTATATTTGGGATATTTCGAAAACTGCAGGGGAGTTTGTGCAAAATGTGACTCACTGCCGCTTTCAGGACATGGCATATGTTGGGTATAAAAAGTCGTAATATCAAACTGCGAATACATGTAGAGAGCCAGAATTTGGCTCCAATATATGGCTCAGGCCTCGAAATTGGGATGTTTGTGATATTTTGAAAACTGGAGGGATATTTGGGACAAATGTGACCAAACGATGCTTTCAGCACTTGGCATATGTTGGGTAAAAAAAAGTCCCAATTTCAAACTGCGAATACGAGCAGAGAGCCAAAATTTGGCTCCAAAATATGGCTCAGGCCTCGAAATTGGGATATTTGGGATATTTCGAAAACTGCAGGGGAGTTTGTGCAAAATGTGACTCACTGCCGCTTTCAGGACTTGGCATATGTTGGGTATAAAAAGTCGTAATATAAAACTGCGAATACGTGCATAGAGCCAGAATTTGGCTCCAAAATATGGCTCAGGCCTGGAAATTGGGATGTTTGGGATATTTTGAAAACTGGAGGGAGGTTTGGGACAAATGTGACCAAACGCCGCTTTCAATACTTGGCATAATGTGGGTATAAAAAGTCGTAACTTAAAACTGCGAATACGTGCAGAGAGCCAGAATTTGGCTCCAAAATATGGCTCAGGCCTCGAAATTGGGATATTGGGGATATTTTGAAAACTGCACGGAGGTTTGGGACATATGTGACCAAACACCACTTTCAGTAGTTGGCATATATTGGGTATAAAAAAGTCGCAATTTCAAACTGCGAATACGTGCAGAGAGCCAGAATTTGGCTCCAAAATATGGCTCAGGCCTCGAAATCGGAATATTTGGGATATTTCGAAAACTGCATGGGAGTTTGTGCAAAATGTGACTCACTGCCGCTTTCAGGACTTGGCATATGTTGGGTATAAAAAGTCGTAATATCAAACTGCGAAAACGTGCATTGAGCCAGAATTTGGCTCCAAAATATGGCTCAGGCTTCGAAATTGGGATGTTTGGGATATTTTGAAAACTGGAGGGAGGTTTGGGACAAATGTGACCAAACGCCGCTCTCAGTATTTGGAATATGTTGGGGATAAAAAGCCGTAATTTCAAACTGCGAATACGTAAAGAGAGCCTGAATTTGGCTCCAAAATATGGCTCAGGCCTCGAAATTGGGATATTAGGGATATTTCGAAAACTGCAGGGAGGTTTGAGACAAATGTGACCAAACGCCGCTTTCAGTAGTTGGCATATGTTGGGTATAAAAAAGTCGCAATTTCAAACTGCGAATACGAGCAGAGAGCCAAAATTTGGCTCCAAAATATGGCTCAGGCCTCGAAATTGGGATATTTGGGATTTTTCGAAAACTGCAAAGGAGTTTGTGCAAAATGTGACTCATTGCGGCTTTCAGGACTTGGCATATGTTGGGTATAAAAAGTCGTAATATCAAACTGCGAATACGTGCATAGAGCCAGAATTTGGCTCCAAAATATGGCTCAGGCCTCGAAATTGGGATATTTGGGATTTTTCGAAAACTGCAGGGGAGTTTGTGCAAAATGTGACTCATTGCCGCTTTCAGGACTTGGCATATGTTGGGTATAAAAAGTCGTAATATCAAACTGCGAATACGTGCATAGAGCCAGAATTTGGCTCCAAAATATGGCTCAGGCCTCGAAATTGGGATGTTTGGGATATTTTGAAAACTGGAGGGAGGTTTGGGACAAATGTGACCAAACGCCGCTTTCAGTACTTGGCATATGTTGGGTATAAAAAGTTGTAATATCAAACTGCGAATACGTACAGAGAGCCTGAATTTGGCTCCAAAATATGGCTCAGGCCTCGAAATTGGGATATTTGGGATATTTTGAAAACTGCAGAGGAGTTTGTGCAAATCTTACTACTTGCCGCTTTCAGGACTTGGCATATGTTGGGTATAAAAAGTCGTAATTTAAAACAGCGAATACGTGCAGAGAGCCAGAATTTGGCTCCAAAATATTGCTCAGGCCTCGAATTTGGGATGTTTGGGATATTTTGAAAACTGCAGGGGAGTTTGTGCAAAATGTGACTCACTGCCGCTTACGGGACTTGGCATATGTTGGGTATAAAAAGTCGTAATATCAAACTGCGAATACGTGCATAGAGACAGAATTTGGCTCCAAAATATGGCTCAGGCCTCAAAATTGGGATGTTTGGGATATTTTGAAAACTGGAGGGAGGTTTGGGACAAATGTGACCAAACGCCGCTCTCAGCACTTGGCATATGTTGGGTATAAAAAGTCGTAACTTAATGTGACTCACTGCCGCTTTCAGGCATATGAGTTTGGCATATGTTTGGTATAAAAAGTCGTAATATCAAACTGCGAATACTTGCATAGAGCCAGAATTTGGCTCCAAAATATGACTCAGGCCTCGAAATTGGGATGTTTGGGATATTTTGAAAACTGGAGGGAGGTTTGGGACAAATGTGACCAAACGCCGCTTTCAGTACTTTTCATATGTTGGGTATAAAAAGTCGTAACTTAAAACTGCGAATACGTGCAGAGAGCCAGAATTTGGCTCCAAAATATGGCTCAGGCCTCGAAATTGGGATATTTGGGATTTTTCGAAAACTGCAAAGGAGTTTGTGCAAAATGTGACTCACTGCCGCTTTCAGTACTTGGCATATGTTGGGTATAAAATTCGTAATATGAAACTGCAAATACGTGCAGAGAGCCAGAATTTGGCTCCAAAATATGGCTCAGGCCTCGAAATTGGGATGTTTGGGATATTTTGAAAACTGCAGAGGAGTTTGTGCAAATCTTACTACTTGCCGCTTTCAGGACTTGGCATATGTTGGGTATAAAAAGTCGTAATTTAAAACAGCGAATACGTGCAGAGAGCCAGAATTTGGCTCCAAAATATTGCTCAGGCCTCGAATTTGGGATGTTTGGGATATTTTGAAAACTGCAGGGGAGTTTGTGCAAAATGTGACTCACTGCCGCTTACGGGACTTGGCATATGTTGGGTATAAAAAGTAGTAATATCAAACTGAGAATACGTGCATAGAGACAGAATTTGGCTCCAAAATATGGCTCAGGCCTCGAAATTGGGATGTTTGGGATATTTTGAAAACTGGAGGGAGGTTTCGGACAAATGTGACCAAACGCCGCTTTCAGTACTTGGCATATGTTGGGTATAAAAAGTCGTAACTTAAAACTGCGAATACGTGCAGAGAGCCAGAATTTGGCTCCAAAATATGGCTCAGGCCTCGAATTTGGGATATTTGGGATTTTTCGAAAACTGCAAAGGAGTTTGTGCAAAATGTGACTCATTGCGGCTTTCAGGACTTGGCATATGTTGGGTATAAAAAGTCGTAATATCAAACTGCGAATACCTGCATAGAGCCTGAATTTGGCTCCAAAATATGGCTCAGGCCTCGAAATTGGGATGTTTGGGATATTTTGAAAACTGGAGGGAGGTTTGGGACAAATGTGACCAAACGCCGCTTTCAGTACTTGGCATATGTTGGGTATAAAAAGTCGTAATATCAAACTGCGAATACGTACAGAGAGCCTGAATTTGGCTCCAAAATATGGCTCAGGCCTCGAAATTGGGATATTTGGGATATTTTGAAAACTGCAGGGGAGTTTGTGCAAATCTTACTACTTGCCGCTTTCAGGACTTGGCATATGTTGGGTATAAAAAGTCGTAATTTAAAACAGCGAATACGTGCAGAGAGCCAGAATTTGGCTCCAAAACATTGCTCAGGCCTCGAATTTGGGATGTTTGGGATATTTTGAAAACTGCAGGGGAGTTTGTGCAAAATGTGACTCACTGCCGCTTACGGGACTTGGCATATGTTTGGTATAAAAAGTCGTAATATCAAACTGCGAATACTTGCATAGAGCCAGAATTTGGCTCCAAAATATGGCTCAGGCCTCGAAATTGGGATGTTTGGGATATTTTGAAAACTGCAGAGGAGTTTGTGCAAATCTTACTACTTGCCGCTTTCAGGACTTGGCATATGTTGGGTATAAAAAGTCGTAATTTAAAACAGCGAATACGTGCAGAGAGCCAGAATTTGGCTCCAAAATATTGCTCAGGCCTCGAATTTGGGATGTTTGGGATATTTTGAAAACTGCAGGGGAGTTTGTGCAAAATGTGACTCACTGCCGCTTACAGGACTTGGCATATGTTGGGTATAAAAAGTCGTAATATCAAACTGCGAATACGTGCATAGAGACAGAATTTGGCTCCAAAATATGGCTCAGGCCTCGAAATTGGGATGTTTGGGATATTTTGAAAAATAGAGGGAGGTTTGGGGCAAATGTGACCAAACGCCGCTTTCAGTACTTGGCATATGTTGGGTATAAAAAGTCGTAACTTAAAACTGCGAATACGTGCAGAGAGCCAGAATTTAGCTCCAAAATATGGCTCAGGCCTCAAAATTGGGATATTTGGGATATTTCGAAAACTGCAGGGGAGTTTGTGCAAAATGTGACTCACTGCCGCTTTCAGGACTTGGCATATGTTTGGTATAAAAAGTCGTAATATCAAACTGCGAATACTTGCATAGAGCCAGAATTTGGCTCCAAAATATGACTCAGGCCTCGAAATTGGGATGTTTGGGATATTTTGAAAACTGGAGGGAGGTTTGGGACAAATATGACCAAACGCCGCTTTCAGTACTTGGCATATGTTGGGTATAAAAAGTCGTAACTTAAAACTGCGAATACGTGCAGAGAACCAGAATTTGGCTCCAAAATATGGCTCAGGCCTCGAAATTGGGATATTTGGGATTTTTTCGAAAACTGCAAAGGAGTTTGTGCAAAATGTGACTCACTGCCGCTTTCAGTACTTGGCATATGTTGGGTATAAAATTCGTAATATGAAACTGCGAATACTTGCATAGAGCCAGAATTTGGCTCCAAAATATGGCTCAGGCCTCGAAATTGGGATGTTTGGGATATTTTGAAAACTGCAGAGGAGTTTGTGCAAATCTTACTACTTGCCGCTTTCAGGACTTGGCATATGTTGGGTATAAAAAGTCGTAATTTAAAACAGCGAATACGTGCAGAGAGCCAGAATTTGGCTCCAAAATATTGCTCAGGCCTCGAATTTGGGATGTTTGGGATATTTTGAAAACTGCAGGGGAGTTTGTGCAAAATGTGACTCACTGCCGCTTACGGGACTTGGCATATGTTGGGTATAAAAAGTCGTAATATCAAACTGCGAATACGTGCATAGAGACAGAATTTGGCTCCAAAATATGGCTCAGGCCTCGAAATTGGGATGTTTGGGATATTTTGAAAAATAGAGTTAGGTTTGGGGCAAATGTGACCAAACGCCGCTTTCAGTACTTGGCATATGTTGGGTATAAAAAGTCATAACTTAAAACTGCGAATACGTGCAGAGAACCAGAATTTGGCTCCAAAATATGGCTCAGGCCTCGAAATTGGGATATTTGGGATTTTTCGAAAACTGCAAAGGAGTTTGTGCAAAATGTGACTCACTGCCGCTTTCAGGACTTGGCATATGTTTGGTATAAAAAGTCGTAATATCAAACTGCGAATACTTGCATAGAGCCAGAATTTGGCTCCAAAATATGACTCAGGCCTCGAAATTGGGATGTTTGGGATATTTTGAAAACTGGAGGGAGGTTTGGGACAAATGTGACCAAACGCCGCTTTCAGTACTTGGCATATGTTGGGTATAAAAAGTCGTAACTTAAAACTGCGAATACGTGCAGAGAGCCAGAATTTGGCTCCAAAATATGGCTCAGGCCTCGAAATTGGGATATTTGGGATTTTTCGAAAACTGCAAAGGAGTTTGTGCAAAATGTGACTCATTGCGGCTTTCAGGACTTGGCATATGTTGGGTATAAAAAGTCGTAATATCAAACTGCGAATACCTGCATAGAGCCTGAATTTGGCTCCAAAATATGGCTCAGGCCTCGAAATTGGGATGTTTGGGATATTTTGAAAACTGGAGGGAGGTTTGGGACAAATGTGACCAAACGCCGCTTTCAGTACATAGCATATGTTGGGTATAAAAAGTTGTAACTTCAAACTGCGAATACGTACAGAGAGCCTGAATTTGGCTCCAAAATATGGCTCAGGCCTCGAAATTGGGATATTTGGGATATTTCGAAAACTGCAGGGGAGTTTGTGCAAAATGTGACTCACTGCCACTTTCAGGACTTGGCATATGTTGGGTATAAAAAGTCGTAATATCAAACTGCGAATACATGTAGAGAGCCAGAATTTGGCTCCAAAATATGGCTCAGGCCTCGAAATTGGGATGTTTGTGATATTTTGAAAACTGGAGGGAGATTTGGGACAAATGTGACCAAATGCCGCTTTCAGCACTTGGCATATATTGGGTATAAAAAAGTCGCATTTCAAACTGCAAATACGTGCAGAGAGCCAGAATTTGGCTCCAAAATATGGCTCAGGCCTCGAAATTGGGATGTTTGGGATATTTTGAAAACTGCAGGGGAGTTTGGGACAAATATGACCAAAGGCCCTTTCAGTACTTGGCATATGTTGGATATAAAAAGTCGAAATTTCAAACTGCGAATAGGTGCAGAGAGCCAGAATTTGGCTCCAAAATATGACTCAGGCCTCGAAATTGGGATATTAGGGATATTTTGAAAACTGCACGGAGGTTTGGGACAAATGTAACCAAACGCCGCTTTCAGTATTTGGCATATGTTTGGTATAAAAAGTCGTAATTTCAAACTGCGAATACGTATAGAGAGCCTGAATTTGGCTCCAAAATATGGCTCAGGCCTCGAAATTGGGATATTAGGGATATTTTGAAAAATGCAGGGAGGTTTGAGACAAATGTGACCAAACGCCGCTTTCAGTACTTGGCATATGTTGGGTATAAAAAAGTCGCAATTTCAAACTGCGAATACTTGCAGAGAGACAGAATTTGGCTCCAAAATATGGCTCAGGCCTCGAAATTGGAATATTTGGGATATTTTGAAAACTGTAGGGGAGTTTGTGCAAAATGTGACTCACTGTCGTTTTCAGTACTTGGCATATGTTGGGTATAAAATTCGTAATTTAAAACAGCGAATACGTGCAGAGAGCCAGAATTTGGCTCCAAAATATTGCTCAGGCCTCGAAATTGGGATGTTTGGGATATTTTGAAAACTGCAGGGGAGTTTGTGCAAAATGTGACTCACTGCCGCGTCCAGTACTTGGCATATGTTGGGTATAAAAGGTAGTAATATCAAACTGCGAATACGTGCATAGAGCCAGAATTTGGCTCCAAAATATGGCTCAGCCTTCGAAATTGGGATGTTTGGGATATTTTGAAAACTGGAGGGAGGTTTGGGAAAAATGTGACCAAACGCCGCTTTCAGTACTTGGCATATGTTGAGTATAAAAAGTTGTAATTTTCAACTGCGAATACGTGCAGAGAGCCAGAATTTGTTTCCAAAATATGGCTCAGGCCTCGAAATTGGGATATTTGGGATATTTTGAAAACTGCAGGGAGGTTTGGGACAAATGTGACCAAACGCTGCTTTCAGTACTTGGCATATGTTGGGTATAAAAAGTCGTAATTTCAAACTGCGAATACGTACAGAGAGCCTGAATTTGGCTCCAAAATATGGCTCAGGCCTCGAAATTGGGATGTTTGGGATATTTTGAAAACTGCAGGGGAGTTTGTGCAAAATGTGAATCACTGCCGCTTTCAGGACTTGGCATATGTTAGGTATAAAAAGTCATAATTTCAAACTGCGAATACATGCAGAGAGCCAGAATTTGGCTCTAAAATATGACTCAGGCCTCGAAATTGGGAAGTTTGGGATATTTTGAAAACTGCAGGGGAGTTTGGGACAAATAAGACTAAACGCTGCTTTCAGTACTTGGCATATGATGGGTTTAAAAAGTCGTAACTTAAAACTGCGAATACGTGCAGAGAGCCAGAATTTGGCTCCAAAATATGGCTCAGGCTTCGAAATTGGGCTGTTTGGGATATTTTGAAAACTGGAGGGAGGTTTGGGACAAATGTGACCAAACGCCGCTTTCAGTATTTGGCATATGTTGGGTATAAAAAGTCGTAATTTCAAACTGGGAATACGTATAGAGAGCCTGAATTTGGCTCCAAAATATGGCTCAGGCCTCGAAATTGGGATATTAGGGATATTTTGAAAACTGCAGGGAGGTTTGAGACAAATGTGACCAAACGCCGCTTTCAGTAGTTGGCATATGTTGGGTATAAAAAAGATGCAATTTCAAACTGCGAATACGAGCAGAGAGCCAAAATTTGGCTCCAAAATATGGCTCAGGCCTCGAAATTGGGATATTTGGGATTTTTCGAAAACTGCAAAGGAGTTTGTGCAAAATGTGACTCATTGCGGCTTTCAGGACTTGGCATATGTTGGGTATAAAAAGTCGTAATATCAAACTGCGAATACGTGCATAGAGCCAGAATTTGGCTCCAAAATATGGCTCAGGCCTCGAAATTGGGATATTTGGGATTTTTCGAAAACTGCAGGGGAGTTTGTGCAAAATGTGAATCACTGCCGCTTTCAGGACTTGGCATATGTTAGGTATAAAAAGTCATAATTTCAAACTGCGAATACATGCAGAGAGCCAGAATTTGGCTCCAAAATATGACTCAGGCCTCGAAATTGGGAAGTTTGGGATATTTTGAAAACTGCAGGGGAGTTTGGGACAAATATGACCAAACGCCGCTTTCAGTACTTGGCATATGATGGGTTTAAAAAGTCGTAACTTAAAACTGCGAATACGTGCAGAGAGCCAGAATTTGGCTCCAAAATATGGCTCAGGCTTCGAAATTGGGCTGTTTGGGATATTTTGAAAACTGGAGGGAGGTTTGGGACAAATGTGACCAAACGCCGCTTTCAGTATTTGGCATATGTTGGGTATAAAAAGTCGTAATTTCAAACTGGGAATACGTATAGAGAGCCTGAATTTGGCTCCAAAATATGGCTCAGGCCTCGAAATTGGGATATTAGGGATATTTTGAAAACTGCAGGGAGGTTTGAGACAAATGTGACCAAACGCCGCTTTCAGTAGTTGGCATATGTTGGGTATAAAAAAGATGCAATTTCAAACTGCGAATACAAGCAGAGAGCCAAAATTTGGCTCCAAAATATGGCTCAGGCCTCGAAATTGGGATATTTGGGATTTTTCGAAAACTGCAAAGGAGTTTGAGCAAATGTGACTCATTGCGGGCTTTCAGGACTTGGCATATGTTGGGTATAAAAAGTCGTAATATCAAACTGCGAATACGTACAGAGAGCCTGAATTTGGCTCCAAAATATGGCTCAGGCCTCGAAATTGGGATATTTGGGATATTTCGAAAACTGCAGGGGAGTTTGTGCAAAATGTTTCTCACTGCCGCTTTCAGGACTTGGCATATGTTGGGTATAAAAATTCGTAATTTAAAACTGCGAATACATGCAGAGAGCCAGAATTTGGTTGCAAAATATGGCTCAGGCCTCGAAATTTGGATGTTTGGGATATTTTGAAAACTGCAGGGAAGTTTGTGCAAATGTGACTCACTGCCGCTTTCAGTACTTGGCATATGTTGGGTATAAAAAGTCGTAATATCAAACTGCGAATACATGCAGAGAGCCAGAATTTGGTTGCAAAATATAGCTCAGGCCTCGAAATTGGGATATTTGGGATTTTTCGAAAACTGCAAAGGAGTTTGTGCAAAATGTGACTCATTGCGGCTTTCAGGACTTGGCTGGGTATAGGGCCCTGGGAGGCCCTGTAGGGGTGAAAGGGGTCCAATGGATGCGACCCCTGGGTCCCCCACTCACTTTTTGAGAGTTTGAAGGTTGCTCCGTCCCCTTGTGTCAGGGCAACGCTCAATGTTTTTGCCTCCTTTTATGCTGCCTGTCAAGTAAGTGACACCTTCGACCCCGAGTCCTATTGTTACGAATCTTACTAGGATTCTAACATTTCTCCTGATGCTTATATTACTATTGTCTTGTTCTATAATTATTATAGTATCCACTTGGATGATATTAGATTCTTGTATGTTATATATTGTAGCATGCTGTTGTGTGCCTGAGTTGCATTATATTGTATGAGGCTTTTGCAAGTATTTTCATGTTGGTTTCTCCGTGTGGGGGGTTGACCATATTTGGATGTGGCCAGTGTGGGAACTTGATGTCAAGCGAGTGAGTATAGTTCAACCTTGACTAATTCTTATTATTGTTTGCCAGTAAACTATATTGAGTAATGTAACATTATTATATACTCTTATGATTAATAATGATTTGAATATTAGTACTACATTTTGTTAGTAGAATTTCTACAATAGTTTATGTAGATGTTTAGTTGATATTGTGGTAGACGCCTGCCCTGGGATCCGACGCTTGGGCAGAGGCTGGCAGCTTTGGTCGAGAGGAGACATATTTTAAGTTAAGTCCTTGGTAATAGTTATTTTAGCTAATACTCGGTTAATTCTCTGGTTAGATGATTGTGTATTTTCCCAAATTAGAATTCATGTGCTGGTGTGATTGCTCATTGCTCAATAAGGATTTTATTTATATTATTGCATGCTAAAGAATATTTCTGACTATTATCTGTATTATTTAATTGTTATGTTTGTCAACCTTAGCGTAGATACATTGTTTTCCCAAGTTATGCAGTGTTTTATTCCCTTTTACCCCTAGACACCTGTTGGCAAGGGGTACGCCAATTACTGAAAGCGGCGGAGGGTCACATTTTGCCCAAACCCCCCTGCAGTTTTCAAAATATCCCAAACATCCCAAATTCGATACCTGAGCCATATTTTGGATCCAAATTCTGGCTCTCTGCACCTATTCTCAGTTTGAAATTCCGACTTTTTATACAAAAAATCTGCCAATTACTGAAAGCAGCATTGGGTCACATTTTGCCCAAACCCCTCTGCAGTTTTCAAAATATCCCAAACATCCCAAATTCGATACCTGAGCCATATTTTGGATCCAAATTCTGGCTCTCTGCACCTATTCTCAGTTTGAAATTCCGACTTTTTATACAAAAAATCTGCCAATTACTGAAAGCAGCATTGGGTCACATTTTGCCCAAACCCCTCTGCAGTTTTCAAAATATCCCAAACATCCCAAATTCGATACCTGAGCCATATTTTGAACCCAAACTCTGGCTCTCTGCACCTATTCGCAGTTTGAAATTCCGACTTTTTATACCAAAAATATGCCAATTACTGAAAGCGGCGGTGGGTCACATTTTGCCCAAACCCCCCTGCAGTTTTCAAAATATCCCAAACATTCCTAATTCGACGCCAGAGCCACATTTTGGAGCCAAAATCTGGCTCTCTGCACGTATTCGCAATTTGAAATTCCACCCTTTTTATACCGAAAATATGTCAATTACTGAAAGCGGCGGTGGGTTCTTCTTAATTCTAAATGCCCACCCGGGAAGGAGTGAATGCGGAGCAAGGAGCTGGGAACTGAGTCGCTGACCAAGAGGGCAAGTCCCCCTCCACCCCGTACTGGCCGATCTTGTCTATAGACCGAATACCCCAACACCGTGAAGCAAAGGTCGTCAGTAAGCCAAGTCTCACAGAATCCCACGATCAACGGTGTTGCGCTGGCGATAAAATTGCATATTATTTGCGTCTTCTTAAAAAGGGAGTGGGCATTCCAAAACACCACAGTATTCTCAGGATGGGGCGCCATTTACCCTGAAATACAACAGCTCACTTTTTGACCACCTGTGCACAGACGTCTCCAAAAGGGAAACCACCAGAAAAAGCCTTAAAACCCTCATACAAAGTAAAATGTGTGGTATCAATGACAGCCAGTCCAAAGGCTGTTGATCATTGTTCGGCTCGCGAACTCTCTTGACGGCGCCAGCGACTGGTAGGTGCTTCGCTCTGGGCCTCATGTTCCACCGGTGTCACAATTCCCTGGGAAAGCGCCTGGGGGACCAGAGGATCGTCAGGGCTGTCTGATGGAGCAGTACCTCCTGATCGATGGGTGTGTCGACGACGCCGGTGTTGTCTTCTTTGAGGAGAGGCAGGAGGGTGTCGAGTGCCAGGCTCCAGCCGAGACTGAGCGTCCATGTCTGTATCCGTGGATGAGTTTCCGTCCATGTCAAGGCTACCCAGGAGGGAAAATTGATTAGCAACCTGGGCGTATGAGGCATGTGACTGGGACAGGCAAGAGGGTCTGCTAGTTCTTACTTGTGATGAGGCCCGACCAGGGGAAACCTGGAGGCGAGAAGAAGCGATAGGCTGATTGAGAGCGTGCAACCTCTGGAGCAGCTCCTGTCGAGGGGTCTCCGCTGTTTTATGATCGATGTCCATGTTACGAACCCGGATCCAGCGTCCGAGCAAGGAGCAGCAACGACTACGCCATCTGTGGGTCAGCTCCCGAAACCCCCGCCAAACGGACGACGACACCTGGTGAGGACAGCGTGTACTGGCCTCGAGGACCAGTTTCCAGTCTGGTTCCGCGCTCAACACCGCCGCTCCTGACCTCTGGTGAGGTGGTGCTCCGACGACAACGCCATCTATGGACTGGATACGTCAGGTGTTTGTGCCCGAGCCCGTAAGTGAGGTGTATTAGTGTCCCGGTTATTGATGACGTGTCTGCTTACAGAGCCGACCTGGGACTACTGTGATGGGAGTCGAGTCAGTCTACCCGAGGCAGCCAGTCTCCATACTGTGAAGTTTGCTGCAGCTGTTGTGACGTCGTCCCCCCGGAAGAACACTGTGGTGTGTTAGCCTGCCAGTGGAGTGGCAGTGAAAGGATTTACCCGGGACCGACTGTTGGAGACGATCATCCACTGGGGTATTGAGGACAGGAGGGTGATTTGTGATATCACACGAGACTCCTGTCTAGGGCGTACCCCTTATATCGTTCGTGGAGTGGCCGTACCAGCCTTGGTGGCTCAGTACCTGCCAGCAGACCAGCTGGACGTGTGGTTGACGGCCTCCACGACGGTGCCCCCAGTGGACCTGCGTTTTGGCTGACCTGTGGCCCGGGTAGGCTCGGCATTCTCAGAGGACACATCGTGAGGCCACGAAGAAAGCACCGCGGACTCAGCACCTAGCTTCTTGATCCAGTCTTCAGCAGAAGACTACATTGTGAATAATCCCCTTGTTTAGTGTTAATACCCCTCCCCCTTGTGCACTCATTAATTTTATATATTTAAACGGTGATGGTGTTAATTATAATATTAAGTTCTTAACTTTCTTTCCCTACTCCCTTTAAGTTCCTTGCGTCACGGATCTCATCCCTTGATAGCCACTACTGGCTTGGGAACGGATACAATATATCTTCCTCTAACAACATCAGAGTAAGGACCCCGTTGCGTCCCGAGAGGGCCGTAACAGTCCAACCGGAGGGCCTCAAGATATACCGGGCAACCTCAAGATATACCAGGCAACTCTTGGACGTAATCTTGTGATGGTCATGGCATAAAAGACATAACGGTGGGTGCTCTGATGCACCTCACTATCTGTCTGTATGGCCTGTTTTGCCGCAGTTTGCACAGTGTGCTGCATTACGGCAGGCGACGCGACTGTTGCCCAATAGATAACAAGCGTAACATCGTAACACAGGGAAGTTGTAGGGCTGGACCTGATACGAGGTCCTGTGTAGTGCCACCCGATCAGGGAGGGGCCCATCGAATTTTACACGGACCACGGATGTCGAGTTTGCTGCTCCGCGAATCCTGGTAACTTCCAATAATCCCGCTGATGCACCCCCTAACACATGCAGAGCGGTCTGGATGTTATCCACATCAACACTCTGGACATTGGGCCAATCTTCCCATACCGGCCCCGAGACTGCTCCTGCGACAATACCTGTCGGCACCTGACAGGCCAGTCCCCCAACTTAATAATGTCGGATAAACGGATGTGTGATAGAGCCTCCTTTTTTATGTGTAGCTTCAGTGCTGCACTCCTACCCAGGGAATTCAAAGATGAGCCCCAGGCGAGGTGTGGAAAGAAAGTCCAGCCAGGGGCGTTCAATTTGCGCGCCAAGATGGCCGACCTTTGGGCGGGAATCTCCTCCACAACCAAATCTTTTAGTGTGGAGTTGTTGCCAACCTACTTTTATCTGGCATGTATTATGCCAGTTTTCGCCTCGCATAATTTTTTCTCATTCGGAAAAAACATTATTATCTTCACTATAAATTACTACTATAGTGTGTCATTTCTGCTCACACTCATCTCTAAATAAAATGATTACAAATATTTCCAAAGACAAAAACTGCCTCATCCAGCCCACCTTTTCCCTCTTGGAGTTGGAGTTGGAGGGTTTGTGGATTTGGAATGAGGGAAGAGGCGGGCTGGATGAGGCAGTTTATATTGAGGCAGCTCCATATTTTGGAGCCAAATTCTGGCTCTCTGCACGTATTCGCAGTTTGAAATTACGACTTTTTTATACCCAACATATGCCAGGTACTGAAAGCGGCGTTTTGTTACATTTGTCCCAAACATCCCAGCAGTTTTCAAAATATCCCAAACATCACAATATCGAGGCCTGAGCCATATTTTGGAGCCAAATTCTGGCTCTCTGCACGTATTCGCAGTTTGATATTACGATTTTTATACCCAACATATGCCAAGTACTGAAAGCGGCAGTGAGTCACATTTTGCACAAACTCCCCTGCAGTTTTCGAAATATCCCAAACATCCCAATTTCGAGGCCTGAGCCATATTTTGGAGCCAAACTCTGGCTCTTTGCACGTATTTGCAGTTTGAAATTACGACTTTTTTATACCCAATATTTGCCAAATACTGAAAGCGGAGTTTGGTCACATTTGTCCTAAACCCCCCCTGCAGTTCTCAAAATATCCCAAACATGCCAATTTCGAGGAATAAGCCATATTTTGGAGCCAAATTCTGGCTCTCTGCACATATTCGCAGTTTGAAATTACGAATTTATATACCCAACATATGCAAAGTACTGAAAGCGCCGTTTCATCACATTTGTCCCAAACCTCCCTGCAGTTTTCAAAATATCCCAAACATCCCAATTTCGAGCCCTGAGCCATATTTTGGAGCCAAATTCTTGCTCTATGCACGTATTCACAGATTGAAATTACGAATTTTTATACCCATCATATGCTAAGTCCTGAAAGCGGCAGTTAGTCACATTTTGCACAAACTCTCCTGCAGTTTTCGAAATATCCCAAACATCCCAATTTCGAGGCCTGAACATTATTTTGGAGCCAAATTCTAGCTTTCTGCACGTATTCGCAGTTTGAAAATACGACTTTTTTATGCCCAACATATGCCAAGTACCGAAAGCGGCGTTTGGTCACATTTATCCCAAACCCCCCCTGCAGTTTTCAAAATATCTCAAACATCCCAATTTCGAGGCATGAGCAATATTTTGGAGCCAAATTCTGGCTCTCTGCACGTATTCGCGGTTTGAAATTACGATATTAATACCCAACATATGCCAAGTCCTGAAAGCGGCAGTGCGTCACATTTCGCTCAAACTCACCTGCAGTTTTCGAAATATCCCAAATATCCAAATTTTAAGGCCTGAGCCATATTTTGGAGCCAAATTCTGGCTCTCTGCAAGTATTCGCAGTTTGAAATTACCACTTTTTTATACCCAACATATGCCAAGTACTGAAAGCGGCGTTTGGTCACATTTGTCTCAATCCCCCCTGCAGTTTTCAAAATATCCCAAACATCCCAATTTCGAGGTCTGAGCCATATTTTGGAGCCAAATTCTGGCTCTCTGCACGTATTCTCAGTTTGAAATTATGACTTTTTAATACCCAACATATGCCAAGTACTGAAAGCGGCGTTTGGTTACATTTGTCCCAATCCTCCCAGCAGTTTTCAAAATATCCCAAACATCACAATATCGAGGCCTGAGCCATATTTTGGAGACAAATTCTGGTTCTCAGCACGTATTCGCAGTTTGTTATTACGATTTTTATACCCAACATATGCCAAGTACTGAAAGCGGCAGTGAGTCACATTTTGCACAAACTCCCCTGCAGTTTTCAAAATATCCCAAACATCCCAATTTCGAGGCCTGAGCCATATTTTGGAGCGGAACTCTGGCTCTCTGCACGTATTTGCAGTTTGAAATTACGACTTTTTTATACCCAATATATGCCAAGTACTGAAAGCGGAGATTGGTCACATTTGTCCCAAACCCCCCCTGCAGTTTTCAAAATATCCCAAACATCCCAATTTCGAGGCATGAGCCATATTTTGGAGCCAAATTTTGGCTCTCTGCACGTATTCGCAGTTTGAAATTACGAATTTATATACCCAACATATGCCAAGTACTGAAAGCGGTGTTTCGTCACATTTGGCCCAAACCTCCCTGCAGTTTTCAAAATATCCCAAACATCCCAATTTCGAGGCCTGAGCCATATTTTGGAGCCAAATTCTGGCTCTATGCACGTATTCCCAGTTTGAAATTACGACATTTTATACCCAACATATGCCAAGTACTGAACGCGGCGTTTGGTCACATTTGTCCAAAACCCCCCCTGCAGTTTTCAAAATATCCCAAACATCCCAATTTCGAATCCTGAGCCATATTTTGGAGCCAAATTCTGGCTCTATGCACGTATTCGCGGTTTGAAATTACGACATTTTATACCCAACATATGCCAAGTCCTGAAAGCGCAGTGAGTAACATTTCGCACAAACTCCCCTGCAGTTTTCGAAATATCCCAAATATCCCAATTTTGAGGCCTTAGCCATATTTTGGAGCCAAATTCTGGCTCTCTGCACGTATTCGAAGTTTGAAATTACGACTTTTTATACCCAACATATGCCAAGTACTGAAATTGGCATTTGGTCACATTAGTTCCAAACCTCCCTGCAGTTTTCAAAATATCCCAAACATCCCAATTTCGAGGCATGAGCCATATTTTGGAGCCAAATTCTGGCTCTCTGCACGTATTCGCAGTTTGAAATTACGAATTTATATACCCAACATATGCCAAGTACTGAAAGCGGCGTTTCGTCACATTTGTCCCAAACTTCCCTGCAGTTTTCAAAATATCCCAAACATCCCAATTTCGAGGCATGAGCCATATTTTGGAGCCAAATTCTTGCTCTATGCACGTATTCGCTGTTTCAAATTACGACTTATTATAACCAACATATGCCAAGTACTGAAAGCGGCAGTGAGTCACATTTCGCACAAACTCCCCTGCAGTTTTCGAAATATCCCAAATATCCCAATTTCGAGGCCTGAACAATATTTTGGAGCCAAATTCTAGCTTTCTGCACGTATTCGCAGTTTGAAATTACGACTTTTTTATGCCCAACATATGCCAAGTACCGAAAGCGGCTTTTGGTCACATTTGTCCCAAACCCCCCCTGCAGTTTTCAAAATATCTCAAACATTCCAATTTCGAGGCCTGAGCAATATTTTGGAGCCAAACTCTGGCTCTCTGCACGTATTTGCAGTTTGAAATTACGAATATATATACCCAACATATGCCAAGTACTGAAAGCGGCGTTTCGTCACATTTGTCCCAAACCTCCCTGCAGTTTTCAAAATATCCCAAACATCCCAATTTCGAGGCCTGAGCCATATTTTGGAGCCAAATTCTGGCTCTATGCACGTATTCGCAGATTGAAATTACGACTCTTTATACTCAACATATGCCAAGTACTGAAAGCGGCAGTGAGTCACATTTTGCACAAACTCCCCTGCAGTTTTCGAAATATCCCAAACATCCCAATTTCGAGGCCTGAGCAATATTTTGGAGTCAAATTCTGACTCTCTGCACGTATTCGAAGTTTGAAATTACGACTTTTTATACCCAACATATGCCAAGTACTGAACCATGTAGTTTGCCAAGTAGTTTGTTGTGTAGTGTGGAGGAGTGGTGGGAAGAGGAGACGTGAGCAGTGTCAAATGCAATTGGAAAAATGATATTGCATAGATCACTGGGAAGAGAAGAGGACAGAAAGCGTTGCTGTTGACGAACAGCAAGAAAAGCCTCGTCAACTTGCAAGGAGGTGGCATGAATAAGTTCTTGAAGAAGAAGGCGGGCATGTTCAGGGAAAGGAGATCCCGAAGTGTTGAACTGGAGAAAGTGACATAAAGAATGAGGGAGAACTTGCTCAGCAAGACAGTCTTTAAGAAACCTGAGCTGGTTCTTTCGACGCTTGGCGGCAAGAAGGGAAGATTCAAAGGCGCGAAAAGGCCGTTTGAAGGAAGGTAGAGCATCAAAGAAATTAAACAGTGTAAGACGCGTACGTGTGGTATCCATATGCAGGCGATGAGTCACAATAACGTGGCTGAAGTATGTTGACCAGACCACACACTAGAAATTAAAGGGACGATGACGTTTCGGTCCGTCCTTGACCATTCTCAAGTCGATTGTGATGAGGAGGTAGGGACAGGCAATAAATAGGCAAGAGAGAGCTGAGGAGGAAAGTCAGGTGTAGGGGATAGTAGTAATGAGAACTTCAGCAGGCCTATTAGCCCATACAAGGCAGCTCCTATTTTAACCACCGAAGGAGATAGTAATAGGAAAGAGAAGAGGATAGCAAGGGAGCGTAGGAGAAGACAATGAACAGAAAAAGGGAGAAGAGAGAAAGAAAAGGAAAGAGAAAGAAAGAAATGGAAGGGGGAAAGCTTATGTTAAGTCACGTTTGTTAGAAAGATTAGAGCATTTGAGTATATACTGTGAAAGGGAAGAGTCCACAGCAACAAAGCTAGGACTCAAGTTCATGTTGGGTACATTGTTTATAAGAGCCGATTCTACAAGACGGCGTCTGTGTAGAGTAGAGGCAGGAAAGATTATTTTGGAGGAAGACCAATCAATGGGATGATTAGAATCCCTCACATGGCAGAAGAGAGCATTGTTAGTGTCTGCAGACTTAACACTTCTCTTGTGTTCTTTAAGTCTGTCATTCAGTGTACGGCCAGTTTCACCAAAGTATTGGTGAGGACAAGATGAACAGGAAATAGAGTAGACACCAGCAGCATTAGAAGCAGGAGGAGCAGTGTGAACTAGATTGCTACGAAGTGTGTTAGTTTGTCGAAAGGCGAGTTTAATGTCAAGAGGACGAAAGGTATTGGTAAAAGTTTTGAGTTCAGATATGAAGGGAAGGCATAGTACAGTGCTACTAGTGTTGGAAGCAGGTTTAGGATGAAAGAAATTTCGTTCAGCTTGAGAGTGGGCACAGTTGATGAAATGCATCAGTGAGATGCATGTGAGATGCTGAAACCGGCAGTGAGTCACATTTTGCACAAACTCCCCTGCAGTTTTCAAAATATCCCAAACATCCCAATTTCGAGGCCTGAGCCATATATTGGAGCCAAATTCTGGCTCTCTGCACGTATTCGCATTTTGAAATTCGACTTTTTATACCCAACATATGCCAGGTACTGAAAGCAGCAGTGAGTCACATTTTGCACAAACTCCCCTGCAGTTTTCAAAATATCCCAAATTTTCCAATTTTGTGGCCTGAGCCATATTTTGAAGCCAAATTCTGGCTCTCTGCACGTATTCGCAGTTTGATATTACGACTTTTTATACCCATCATATGCCAAGTACTGAAAGCGGCAGTGACTCATTTTTTGCACAAACTCCCCTGCAGTTTTCAAATTAACCCAAACTTCCCAATTTCGATTCCTGAGCCATATTTTGGAGTCAAATTCTGGCTATCTGCAAGTATTCCCAGTTTGAAATTACGACTTTTTATACCTAACATATGCCAAGTACTGAAAGCGGCAGTGAGTCACATTTTGCACAAACTCCCCTGCAGTTTTCGAAATATCCCAATTTCGATGCCTGAGCCATATTTTGGAGCCAAATTCTAGCTCTCTGCACGTATTCGCAGTTTGAAATTACCACTTTTTTACCCAACTTATGCCAAGTACTGAAAGCTGCGTTTGGTCACATTTGTCCCAAACCTCGCTGCAGTTTTCAAAATATCCCAAACATCTCAATTTCGAGGCCTGAGCCATATTTTGGAGCCAAATTCTTGCTCTCTGCACGTATTCGCAGTTTGAAATTGTGACTTTTTATACCCAACATATGCCAGGTACTGAAAGCGGCGTTTGGTTACATTTGACCCAAACCTCCCTGCAGTTTTCAAAATATCCCATACATCCCAATTTCGAGGCCTGAGCCATATTTTGGAGCCAAATTCTGGCTCTCTGCACTTATTCGCAGTTTGATATTACGACTTTTTATACCCAACATATGCCAAGTACTGAAAGCGGCAGTGAGTCACATTTTGAACAAACTCCCCTGCAGTTTTCAAAATATCCCAAACATCCCAATTTCGAGGCCTGAGCCATATATTGGAGCCAAATTCTGGCTCCCTGCACGTATTCGCAGTTTGAAATTCGACTTTTTATACCCAACATCTGCCAAGTACTGAAAGCGGCAGTGAGTCTCATTTTGCACAAACTCAACTGCAGTTGTCAAAATATCCCAAATATCCCAATTTTGAGGCCTGAGCCATATTTTGGATCCAACTTCTGGCTCTCTGCACGTATTCGCAGTTTGAAATTACGACTTTTTATACCCAACTTATGCCAAGTACTGAAAGCTGCGTTTGGTCACATTTGTCCCAAACCTCCCTGCAGTTGTCAAAATATCCCATACATGTCAATTTCGAGGCCTGAGCCATATTTTGGAGCCAAATTCTGGCTCTCTGCACGTATTCGCAGTTTGAAATTACGACTTTTTATACCCAACATATGCCAGGTCCTGAAAGCGGCATTTGGTCACATGTGACCCTAACCTCCCTGCAGTTTTAAAAATATCCCAAACATCCGAATTTCGAGACCTGAGCCATATTTTGGAGCCAAATTCTGGCTCTCTGCACGTATTCGCAGTTTGAAATTATGACTTTTTATACCTAACATATGCCAAGTACTGTGAGCGGCAGTGAGTCATATTTTGAACAAACTCCTCTGCAGTTTTCAAAATATCCTAAATATCCCAATTTCGAGGCCTGAGCCATATTTTGGAGCCAAATTCTGGCTCTCTGCACGTATTCGCAGTTTGAAATTACGACTTTTTATACCCAACATATGCCAAGTATGGAAAGCAGCGTTTGGTCACATTTGTCCCAAACCTCCCTGCAGTTAGAAAAATATCCCAAACATCCGAATTTTGAAGCCTGAGCCATATTTTGGAGCCAAATTCTGGCTCTCTGCCCTTTTTCGCAGTTTGATATTACGACTTTTTATACCCAACATTTGCCAAGTACTGAAAGTGGCAGTGAGTCACATTTAGCACAAACTCCCCTGCAGTTTTCAAAATATCCCAAACATCCCAATTTCGAGGCCTGAGCCATATATTGGAGCCAAATTCTGGCTCTCTGCACGTATTCGCAGTTTGAAATTACGACTTTTTATACCCAACATATGCAAAGTATTGAAAGCGGAGTTTGGTCACATTTGTCCCAAACCTCCCTGCAGTTTTCAAAATATTCCAAACATCCCAATTATAAAGCCTGAGCCATATTTTGGAGCCAAATTCTGGCTCTCTTCACATATTCGCAGTTTGAAATTACGACTTTTTATAGCCAACATATGCCAAGTACTAAAAGCAGCAGTGAGTCACATTTTGAACAAACTCCTCTGCAGTTTTCAAAATATCCTAAATATCCCAATTTCGAGGCCTGAGCCATATATTGGAGCCAAATTCTGGCTCTCTGTACGTATTCGCAGTTTGAAATTACGACTTTTTATACCCAACATATGCCAAGTACTGAAAGCGGCAGAGAGTCACATTTTGAAAAACTCCTCTGCAGTTTTCAAAATATCCTAAATATCCAAATTTCGAGGCCTGAGCCATATTTTGGAGCCAAATTCTGGCTGTCTGCACGTATTCGCAGTTTGAAATTACGACTTTTTATACCCAACATATGCCAAGTATGGCAAGCGGCGTTAGGTCACATTTGTCCCGAACCTCCCTGCAGTTTTAGAAATATCCCAAACATCCCAATTTCGAAGCCTGAGCCATATTTTGGAGCCAAATTCTGGCTCTCTGCACTTATTCGCAGTTTGATATTACGACTTTTTATACCCAACATATGCAAAGTATTGAAAGCGGCAGTGAGTCACATTTTGCACAAACTCCCCTGCAGTTTTCAAAATATCCCAAACATCCCAATTTCGAGGCCTGAGCCATATATTGGAGCCAAATTCTGGCTCTCTGCACTTATTCGCAGTTTGATATTACGACTTTTTATACCCAACATATGCAAAGTATTGAAAGCGGCAGTGAGTCACATTTTGCACAAACTCCCCTGCAGTTGTCAAATATCCCAAATATCCCAATTTTGAGGCCTGAGCCATATTTTGGAGCCAAATTCTGGCTCTCTGCACGTATTCGCAGTTTGAAATTACGACTTTTTATACCCAACTTATGCCAAGTACTGAAAGCTGCGTTTGGTCACATTTGTCCCAAACCTCCCTGCAGTTGTCAAAATATCCCAAACATCTCAATTTCGAGGCCTGAGCCATATTTTGGAGCCAAATTCTGGCTCTCTGCACGTATTCGCAGTTTGAAATTACGACTTTTTATACCCAACATATCCCAAGTACTGAGAGCGGCAGTGAGTCACAATTTGAACAAACTCCTCTACAGTTTTCAAAATATCCTAAATATCCCAATTTCGAGGCCTTAGCCATATTTTGCAGCCAAATTCTGGCTCTCTGCACGTATTCGCAGTTTGAAATTACGACTTTTTATAACCAACATATGCCAAGTACTGAAAGCGGCAGTGAGTCACATTTTGAACAAACTCCCCTGCAGTTTTCAAAATATCCCAAACATACCAATTTCGAGGCCTGAGCCATATATTGGAGACAAATTCTGGCTCTCTGCACTTATTCGCAGTTTGATATTACGACTTTTTATACCCAACATATGCCAAGTACTGAAAGCGGCAGTGAGTCACATTTAGCACAAACTATCCTGCAGTTTTCAAAATATCTCAAACATCCCAATTTCGAGGCCTGAGCCATATATTGGAGCCAAATTCTGGCTCTCTGCACGTATTCGCAGTTTGAAATTCGACATTTTATACCCAACATATGCCAAGTACTGAAAGCGGCAGTGAGTCACATTTTGCACAAACTCCCCTGCAGTTGTCAAAATATCCCAAATATCCCAATTTTGAGGCCTGAGCCATATGTTGGAGTCAAATTCTGGCTCTCTGCACGTATCCGCAGTTTGAAATTACGACTTTTTATACCCACCATATGCCAAGTATTGAAAGCGGCGTTTGGTCACATTTGTCCCAAACCTCCCTGCAGTTATCAAAATATCCCAAGCATCCCAATTTCAAAGCCTGAGCCATATTTTGGAGCCAAATTCTGGCTCTCTGCACGTATTCGCCGTTTGAAATTACGACTTTATTATACCCAACATATGCCAAGTACTGAAAGCGGCGTTTGGTCACATTTGTCCCAAACCTCCCTGCAGTTTTCAAAATATCCCAAACATCCCAATTTCGAGGCCTGAGCCATATTTTGGAGCCAAATTCTGGCTCTCTGCACGTATTCGCAGTTTGAAATTACGACTTTTTATACCCAACATATGCCAAGTATTGAAAGCGGCAGTGAGTCACATTTTGCACAAACTCCCCTGCAGTTTTCAAAATATCCCAAACATCCCAATTTCGAGGCCTGAGCCATATATTGGAGCCAAATTCTGGCTCTCTGCACATATTCGCATTTTGAAATTCGACTTTTTATACCCAACATATGCCAAGTACTGAAAGAGGCAGTGAGTCACATTTTGCACAAACTCCCCTGCAGTTTTCAAAATATCCCAAATATCTCAATTTTGTGGCCTGAGACATATTTTGGAGCCAAAATCTGGCTCTCTGCACATATTCGCAGTTTGATATTATGACTTTTATACCCAACTTATGCCAAGTACTGAAAGCTGCGTTTGGTCACATTTGTCCCAAACCTCGCTGCAGTTTTCAAAATATCACAAACATCTCAATTTCGAGGCCTGAGCCATATTTTGGAGCCAAATTCTGGCTCTCTGCACGTATTCGCAGTTTGAAATTACGACTTTTTATACCCAACATATCCCAAGTACTGAAAGCGGCAGTGAGTCACATTTTGCACAAACTCCCCTGCAGTTTTCAAAATATCCCAAACATCCCAATTTCGAGGCCTGAGCCATATATTGGAGACAAATTCTGGCTCTCTGCACTTATTCGCAGTTTGATATTACGACTTTTTATACCCAACATATGCCAAGTACTGAAAGCGGCAGTGAGTCACATTTTACACAAACTATCCTGCAGTTTTCAAAATATCCCAAACATCCCAATTTCGAGGCCTGAGCCATATTTTGGAGCCAAATTCTGGCTCTCTGCACGTATTCGCAGTTTGAAATTACGACTTTTTATACCCAACATATGCCAAGTATGGAAAGTGGCGTTTGGTCACTTTTGACCCAAACCTCTCTTCAGTTTTCAAAATATCCCAAACATCCCAATTTCGAGGCCAGAGCCATATTTTGGAGCCAAATTCTGGCTCTCTGCACGTATTCGCAGTTTGAAATTACGACTTTTTATACCCAACATATGCCAAGTACTGAAAGCGGCTGTGAGTCACATTTTGCACAAACTCCCCTGCATTTGTCAAATATCCCAAATATCCCAATTTTGAGGCCTGAGCCATATTTTGGAGCCAAATTCTGGCTCTCTGCACGTATTCGCAGTTTGAAATTACGACTTTTTATACCCAACATATGCCAAGTATGGAAAGTGGCGTTTGGTCACTTTTGACCCAAACCTCTCTTCAGTTTTCAAAATATCCCAAACATCCCAATTTCGAGGCCAGAGCCATATTTTGGAGCCAAATTCTGGCTCTCTGCACGTATTCGCAGTTTGAAATTACGACTTTTTATACCCAACATATGCCAAGTACTGAAAGCGGCAGTGAGTCACGTTTTGAACAAACTCCTCAACAGTTTTCAAAATATCCTAAATATCCCAATTTCGAGGCCTGAGCCATATTTTGGAGCCAAATTCTGGCTCTCTGCACGTATTCGCAGTTTGAAATTACGACTTTTTATACCCAACTTATGCCAAGTACTGAAAGCTGCGTTTGGTCACATTTGTCCCGAACCTCCCTGCAGTTGTCAAAATATCCCAAACATCTCAATTTCGAGGCCTGAGCCATATTTTGGAGCCAAATTCTGGCTCTCTGCACGTATTCGCAGTTTGAAATTACGACTTTTTATACCCAACATATCCCAAGTACTGAGAGCGGCAGTGAGTCACAATTTGAACAAACTCCTCTACAGTTTTCAAAATATCCTAAATATCCCAATTTCGAGGCCTGAGCCATATTTTGCAGCCAAATTCTGGCTCTCTGCACGTATTCGCAGTTTGAAATTACGACTTTTTATAACCAACATATGCCAAGTACTGAAAGCGGCAGTGAGTCACATTTTGCACAAACTCCCCTGCAGTTTTCAAAATATCCCAAACATCCTAATTTCGAGGCCTGAGCCATATATTGGAGACAAATTCTGGCTCTCTGCACTTATTCGCAGTTTGATATTACGACTTTTTATACCCAACATATGCCAAGTACTGAAAGCGGCAGTGAGTCACATTTTACACAAACTATCCTGCAGTTTTCAAAATATCCCAAACATCCCAATTTCGAGGCCTGAGCCATATTTTGGAGCCAAATTCTGGCTCTCTGCACGTATTCGCAGTTTGAAATTACGACTTTTTATACCCAACATATGCCAAGTATGGAAAGTGGCGTTTGGTCACTTTTGACCCAAACCTCTCTTCAGTTTTCAAAATATCCCAAACATCCCAATTTCGAGGCCAGAGCCATATTTTGGAGCCAAATTCTGGCTCTCTGCACGTATTCGCAGTTTGAAATTACGACTTTTTATACCCAACATATGCCAAGTACTGAAAGCGGCTGTGAGTCACATTTTGCACAAACTCCCCTGCATTTGTCAAATATCCCAAATATCCCAATTTTGAGGCCTGAGCCATATTTTGGAGCCAAATTCTGGCTCTCTGCACGTATTCGCAGTTTGAAATTACGACTTTTTATACCCAACATATGCCAAGTACTGAAAGCGGCAGTGAGTCACAATTTGAACAAACTCATGTACAGTTTTCAAAATATCCTAAATATCCCAATTTCGAGGCCTGAGCCATATTTTGGAGCCAAATTCTGGCTCTCTGCACGTATTCGCAGTTTAAAATTACGACTTTTATACCCAACTTATGCCAAGTACTGAAAGCTGCGTTTGGTGACATTTGTCCCAAACCTCGCTGCAGTTTTCAAAATATCCCAAACATCTCAATTTCGAGGCCTGAGCCATATTTTGGAGCCAAATTCTGGCTCTCTGCACGCATTCGCAGTTTGAAATTACGACTTTTTATACCCAACATATGCCAAGTACTGAAAGCGGCAGTGAGTCACATTTTGAACAAACTCCTCTGCAGTTTTCAAAATATCCTAAATATCCCAATTTCGAGGCCAGAGCCATATTTTGGAGCCAAATTCAGGCTCTCTGCACGTATTCGCAGTTTGAAATTACGACTTTTTATACCCAACTTATGCCAAGTACTGAAAGCTGCGTTTGGTCACATTTGTCCCAAACCTCCCTGCAGTTTTCAAAATATCCCAAACATCTCAATTTCGAGGCCTGAGCCATATTTTGGAGCCAAATTCTGGCTCTCTGCACTTTTTCGCAGTTTGATATTACGACTTTTTATACCCAACATATGCCAAGTACTAAAAGCGGCAGTGAGTCACATTTTGCACAAACTCCCTTGCAGTTTTCAAAATATCCCAAACATCCCAATTTCGAGGCCAGAGCCATATTTTGGAGCCAAATTCTGGCTCTCTGCACGTATTCGCAGTTTGAAATTACGACTTTTTATACCCAACATATGCCAAGTACTGAAAGCGGCTGTGAGTCACATTTTGCACAAACTCCCCTGCATTTGTCAAATATCCCAAATATCCCAATTTTGAGGCCTGAGCCATATTTTGGAGCCAAATTCTGGCTCTCTGCACGTATTCGCAGTTTGAAATTACGACTTTTTATACCCAACATATGCCAAGTATGGAAAGTGGCGTTTGGTCACTTTTGACCCAAACCTCTCTTCAGTTTTCAAAATATCCCAAACATCCCAATTTCGAGGCCAGAGCCATATTTTGGAGCCAAATTCTGGCTCTCTGCACGTATTCGCAGTTTGAAATTACGACTTTTTATACCCAACATATGCCAAGTACTGAAAGCGGCAGTGAGTCACGTTTTGAACAAACTCCTCAACAGTTTTCAAAATATCCTAAATATCCCAATTTCGAGGCCTGAGCCATATTTTGGAGCCAAATTCTGGCTCTCTGCACGTATTCGCAGTTTGAAATTACGACTTTTTATACCCAACTTATGCCAAGTACTGAAAGCTGCGTTTGGTCACATTTGTCCCAAACCTCCCTGCAGTTGTCAAAATATCCCAAACATCTCAATTTCGAGGCCTGAGCCATATTTTGGAGCCAAATTCTGGCTCTCTGCACGTATTCGCAGTTTGAAATTACGACTTTTTATACCCAACATATCCCAAGTACTGAGAGCGGCAGTGAGTCACAATTTGAACAAACTCCTCTACAGTTTTCAAAATATCCTAAATATCCCAATTTCGAGGCCTGAGCCATATTTTGCAGCCAAATTCTGGCTCTCTGCACGTATTCGCAGTTTGAAATTACGACTTTTTATAACCAACATATGCCAAGTACTGAAAGCGGCAGTGAGTCACATTTTGCACAAACTCCCCTGCAGTTTTCAAAATATCCCAAACATCCCAATTTCGAGGCCTGAGCCATATATTGGAGACAAGTTCTGGCTCTCTGCACTTATTCACAGTTTGATATTACGACTTTTTATACCCAACATATGCCAAGTACTGAAAGCGGCAGTGAGTCACATTTTACACAAACTATCCTGCAGTTTTCAAAATATCCCAAACATCCCAATTTCGAGGCCTGAGCCATATTTTGGAGCCAAATTCTGGCTCTCTGCACGTATTCGCAGTTTGAAATTACGACTTTTTACACCCAACATATGCCAAGTATGGAAAGTGGCGTTTGGTCACTTTTGACCCAAACCTCTCTTCAGTTTTCAAAATATCCCAAACATCCCAATTTCGAGGCCAGATCCATATTTTGGAGCCAAATTCTGGCTCTCTGCACGTATTCGCAGTTTGAAATTACGACTTTTTATACCCAACATATGCCAAGTACTGAAAGCGGCTGTGAGTCACATTTTGCACAAACTCCCCTGCATTTGTCAAATATCCCAAATATCCCAATTTTGAGGCCTGAGCCATATTTTGGAGCCAAATTCTGGCTCTCTGCACGTATTCGCAGTTTGAAATTACGACTTTTTATACCCAACATATGCCAAGTACTGAAAGCGGCAGTGAGTCACAATTTGAACAAACTCATGTACAGTTTTCAAAATATCCTAAATATCCCAATTTCGAGGCCTGAGCCATATTTTGGAGCCAAATTCTGGCTCTCTGCACGTATTCGCAGTTTGAAATTACGACTTTTATACCCAACTTATGCCAAGTACTGAAAGCTGCGTTTGGTGACATTTGTCCCAAACCTCGCTGCAGTTTTCAAAATATCCCAAACATCTCAATTTCGAGGCCTGAGCCATATTTTGGAGCCAAATTCTGGCTCTCTGCACGCATTCGCAGTTTGAAATTACGACTTTTTATACCCAACATATGCCAAGTACTGAAAGCGGCAGTGAGTCACATTTTGAACAAACTCCTCTGCAGTTTTCAAAATATCCTAAATATCCCAATTTCGAGGCCAGAGCCATATTTTGGAGCCAAATTCAGGCTCTCTGCACGTATTCGCAGTTTGAAATTACGACTTTTTGTACCCAACTTATGCCAAGTACTGAAAGCTGCGTTTGGTCACATTTGTCCCAAACCTCCCTGCAGTTTTCAAAATATCCCAAACATCTCAATTTCGAGGCCTGAGCCATATTTTGGAGCCAAATTCTGGCTCTCTGCACTTTTTCGCAGTTTGATATTACGACTTTTTATACCCAACATATGCCAAGTACTAAAAGCGGCAGTGAGTCACATTTTGCACAAACTCCCTTGCAGTTTTCAAAATATCCCAAACATCCCAATTTCGAGGCCTGAGCCATATATTGGAGCCAAATACTGGCTCTCTGCACGTATTCGCATTTTGAAATTCAACTTTTTATACCCAACATATGCCAAGTACTAAAAGCGGCAGTGAGTCACATTTTGCCCAAACTCCCCTGCAGTTTTCAAAATATCCCAAATATCACAATTTTGTGGCCTGAGACATATTTTGGAGCCAAAATCTGGCTCTCTGCACATATTCGCAGTTTGAAATTACGACTTTTATACCCAACTTATGCCAAGTACTGAAAGCTGCGTTTGGTCACATTTGTCCCAAACCTCCCTGCAGTTGTCAAAATATCCCAAACATCTCAATTTCGAGGCCTGAGCCATATTTTGGAGCCAAATTCTGGCTTTCTGCACGTATTCGCAGTTTGAAATTACGACTTTTTATACCCAACATATCCCAAGTACTGAGAGCGGCAGTGAGTCACAATTTGAACAAACTCCTCTACAGTTTTCAAAATATCCTAAATATCCCAATTTCGAGGCCTGAGCCATATTTTGCAGCCAAATTCTGGCTCTCTGCACGTATTCGCAGTTTGAAATTACGACTTTTTATAACCAACATATGCCAAGTACTGAAAGCGGCAGTGAGTCACATTTTGCACAAACTCCCCTGCAGTTTTCAAAATATCCCAAACATCCCAATTTCGAGGCCTGAGCCATATATTGGAGACAAATTCTGGCTCTCTGCACTTATTCGCAGTTTGATATTACGACTTTTTATACCCAACATATGCCAAGTACTGAAAGCGGCAGTGAGTCACATTTTACACAAACTATCCTGCAGTTTTCAAAATATCCCAAACATCCCAATTTCGAGGCCTGAGCCATATTTTGGAGCCAAATTCTGGCTCCCTGCACGTATTCGCAGTTTGAAATTACGACTTTTTATACCCAACATATGCCAAGTATGGAAAGTGGCGTTTGGTCACTTTTGACCCAAACCTCTCTTCAGTTTCAAAATATCCCAAACATCCCAATTTCGAGGCCAGAGCCATATTTTGGAGCCAAATTCTGGCTCTCTGCACGTATTCGCAGTTTGAAATTACGACTTTTTATACCCAACATATGCCAAGTACTGAAAGCGGCTGTGAGTCACATTTTGCACAAACTCCCCTGCATTTGTCAAATATCCCAAATATCCCAATTTTGAGGCCTGAGCCATATTTTGGAGCCAAATTCTGGCTCTCTGCACGTATTCGCAGTTTGAAATTACGACTTTTTATACCCAACATATGCCTAGTACTGAAAGCGGCAGTGAGTCACAATTTGAACAAACTCATGTACAGTTTTCAAAATATCCTAAATATCCCAATTTCGAGGCCTGAGCCATATTTTGGAGCCAAATTCTGGCTCTCTGCACGTATTCGCAGTTTGAAATTACGACTTTTTATACCCAACTTATGCCAAGTACTGAAAGCTGCGTTTGGTCACATTTGTCCCAAACCTCCCTGCAGTTTTCAAAATATCCCAAACATCTCAATTTCGAGGCCTGAGCCATATTTTGGAGCCAAATTCTGGCTCTCTGCACTTTTTCGCAGTTTGATATTACGACTTTTTATACCCAACATATGCCAAGTACTAAAAGCGGCAGTGAGTCACATTTTGCACAAACTCCCTTGCAGTTTTCAAAATATCCCAAACATCCCAATTTCGAGGCCTGAGCCATATATTGGAGCCAAATACTGGCTCTCTGCACGTATTCGCATTTTGAAATTCAACTTTTTATACCCAACATATGCCAAGTACTAAAAGCGGCAGTGAGTCACATTTTGCACAAACTCCCCTGCAGTTTTCAAAATATCCCAAATATCACAATTTTGTGGCCTGAGACATATTTTGGAGCCAAAATCTGGCTCTCTGCACATATTCGCAGTTTGAAATTACGACTTTTATACCCAACTTATGCCAAGTACTGAAAGCTGCGTTTGGTCACATTTGTCCCAAACCTCGCTGCAGTTTTCAAAATATCCCAAACATCTCAATTTTGAGGCCTGAGCCATATTTTGGAGCCAAATTCTGGCTCTCTGCACGTATTCGCAGTTTGAAATTACGACTTTTTATACCCAACTTGGCCCGGGAAATGGCCTGGGTGCAGGCCCAGAAATGGCCCGGGTGCAGGCCCAGAAATGGCCCGGGTGCAGGCCTAGAAATGGCCCGGACGCAGGCCCAGAAATCTCCCGGGTGCAGGCACAGAAATGGCCAGGGTGCAGGCCCAGAAATGGCCCGGGTGCAGGCCCAGAAATGGCCCGGGTACAGGCCCAGAAATGGCCCGGGTACAGGCCAAGAAGTGGCCCGGGTACAGGTCCAGAAATGGCCCGGGTACAGGCCCAGAAATGGCCCGGGTACAGGCCCAGAAATGGCCCGGGTGCAGGCCCAGAAATGGCCCGGGTGCAGGCCTAGAAATGGCCCGGACGCAGGCCCAGAAATCTCCCGGGTGCAGGCACAGAAATGGCCAGGGTGCAGGCCCAGAAATGGCCCGGGTACAGGCCCAGAAATGGCCCGGGTACAGGCCCAGAAATGGCCCGGGTACAGGCCAAGAAATGGCCCGGGTACAGGTCCAGAAATGGCCCGGGTACAGGCCCAGAAATGGCCCGGGTACAGGCCCAGAAATGGCCCGGGTACAGGCCCAGAAATGGCCCGGGTACAGGCCCAGAAATGGCCCGGGTACAGGCCCAGAAATGGCCCGGGTACAGGCCCAGAAATGGCCCGGGTACAGGCCCAGAAATGGCCCCGGTACAGGCACAGAAATGGCCCGGGTACAGGCCTAGAAATGGCCCGGGTACAGGCCCAGAAATGGCCCGGGTACAGGCCCAGAAATGGCCCGGGTACAGGCCCAGAAATGGCCCGGGTACAGGCACAGAAAGGGCCCGGGTACAGGCCCAGAAATGGCCCGGGTACAGGCCCAGAAATGGCCCGGGTACAGGCCCAGAAATGGTCCGGGTACAGGCCCAGAAATGGCCCGGGTACAGGCCCAGAAATGGCCCAGGTACAGGCCCAGAAATGGCCCGGGTACAGGCCCAGAAATGGCCCGGGTACAGGCCCAGAAATGGCCCGGGTACAGGCCCAGAAATGGCCCGGGTACAGGCCCAGAAATGGCCCGGGTACAGGCCCAGAAATGGCCCGGGAACAGGCCCAGAAATGGCCCGGGTACAGGCCTTGCAGGGGGGATTGGGACAAATGTGAACAAACGCCGCTTTCAGTACTTGGCATATGTTGGGTATAAAAAGTCGGAATTTCAAACTGCGAATACGTGCAGAGAGCCAGAATTTGGCTCCAAAATATGGCTCAGGCCTCGAAATTGGGATGTTTGGGATATTTTGAAAACTGCAGGTGAGTTTGTGCAAAATATGACTCATTGCCGCTTTCAGTACTTGGCATATGTTGGGTATAATAAGTCGTAATTTCAAACTGCGAATACGTGCAGAGAGCCAGAATTTGGCTCCAAAATATGGCTCAGGCCTCGATATTGGGATCTTTGGGATACTTTTAAAACAGCAGGGGGGATTGGGACAAATGTGACCAAACGCCGCTTTCAGCACTTGGCATATTTTGGGTATAAAAAGTCGTAATATCAAACTGCGAATACGTGCATAGAGCCAGAATTTGGCTCCAAAATATGGCGTCCATTAGGGAGGCTCCGGCCTCCCCCGATGCTATGAGCCCCTGGATAGCTGCAGTGAGCACACACTGGCCCAAAAAAGCCAGCTGAATTCAAAGATGAGCTCCAGGCGAAGTGTGGAAAGAAAGTCCAGCCAGGAGCGTTCAAACTGCGCGCCAAGATGGCTGACCTTTCGGGCGGGAATCTTTTCCACATCGAAATCTTTTATTGTAGAACTGTTGACAACATACTTTTATCTCAACTTAAGTTTTCGCCACGCATAATTTTTTCTCATTTGGAAAATACATTATCATCTTCACTATAAATGACTTCAATAGCGTGTCATTTCTGCTCACACTCATCTCTAAATAAAATGATTACAAATACTTCCCAAGACAAAAACTGCCTCATCCAGCCCGCCTCTTCCCTCATTCCAAATCCACAAACCCCCCAACAATCCTCCAACTTCATGGGAAGGTCAAGCTTCCCATGACCTTGGAGTCATTGGATATGGGTTTGTGGATGACCTGACCTAGCAGTTTATGCCTTTGGGGAGATCTCCCCCCCCCCTGGCATATGCATTAATGATATATAATGCATATGCCAGCCAGTCCAAGTCTAATCTTAAGATAATTCTCCTATCTCTCAATTTATTCTTTACCTACTCTTCACAGCAAGTCTTTGTCACCCACATTGAACAATATTCTAAGTCTTCACTACCCCAAAACTTGCCTCGCCACCCAGCTTTTACCTTATTATACATCTTTGCTACCCATCATTTGGTTTGTATTAAACATTCAAGGTTAAATGTTTGCCCTTGATCACCTAGCAGCAATTGAGGATACAGATGTAAGCTGATTGGAGAGTCGCGTTCTGAGTGTAAACTAGTAGAACGTAAGTCAAGAAACTGCAGATGGCCTATTGTCCTGCACGTGGCACTTCCTATTTATATCCACCTACACTCATTCATATACGTCTAACCTAAGCTTCAACCAATCAGAGATTCCTATGCCTATTATGATCCAATAATATGGATCCAGTGATCCAGTAGTATGATCCACAATCAATTTGAGAATGGTCCAGGACGGACCGAAACGTCGTTGTCCCTTCACCTTCTAGTGTGTGGTCTGGTCAACATACTTCAGCCACGTTATTGTGACTCGTTGTCTGCACATGATCCAGTAATTTGTTCCACAAATCCACAACCCAGTTACCAAACCAGTATTTACCCAGGTATTTCCTAAATCTGAACTTATCTTCATTTAAAGCCTTATCAATAGCTTCCTTGTTATGCCCATTCATCTACTTGTACACTTCAATCATGTCACGTTAAGGTTTTTCCAACATCTCTTCATATGGAAGCTTTCTAATTTGCGGGATTAACTTTGTCATCCTAACTGAGGTGTTCTAGTGAATTATGTCCATTCTTTAGCATGGCGATCAAAACTGAACGGCATAATCTAAATGGGACCTAAAAACAATACGTTAATAAACCCAGCCGACTTATTGCTAACTCTTCTATAAATAAATCTATGGGAAAGAAAAGCTCTCAGCCTGTTAACAAGAGTGTATAAAGCCACAAGGGCCGGGACGAGGATTCAAACCTGCATCCGAGAGCTTCCCAGACGCTGCCGTAATCGACTGAGCTACGACATGGTCAAAAGGAGTTGAAACCGAAGTTCTACTGAACTTACTGGATCCTGCAGCCTCTCCGAGGCACAAACCAGTGTCAGTGTAACAAGAATGTGAAGTTTTCTACGTCCATCTAGTTCCACCCGCTCCTCCCCAGAACTAGTTGTTAACTTTACCTTGACTCCTCTGATCCAATACTTGTCCACACGTGCCACACTCCTGAAAAAAATATTTTTTACATATATTAAGGGCAAGTATAAGTAATTATCAAAAGAATGCACCAAACCAGGAAGGCTATGTAGCAACAGGGTAAGTATAAACAGTTTATTTCAAATACAATCGAGTAGGAATATACAATTATGAATTTCAAGAACACTGGAACCAATCACTGGAAAAGGTGAAATTGCAATGGAGATTAATTACAGATTGTATCAACAATAGCGAGTAGGCAAGACTGATAAGACTGCAATAGCCTAACGGAATACATTTTTGTCTCCGACTCATGAGGCTATTGTTAAGCATCAATGTTCTTTTAAAGTTACATAGAAACACATTACCTTATTAGGGTTTTCCACTAAAACAAACCTTTAGCTAACCTTAGTTAAAAGTACTGTGTATTATTAATTTATTTAGCTGTGTATTGGCCTAAATTATATAAATAACATGTTTAAAACCTCCTAAGTACAGTATATGGTCTCTGAGCACTAAACTAACGTTAGAAGCCTAGTGATTACATTGTCAAAAATGACCATTTACAGGTGAATTCATTTTACATCGCAGAGTAAACAAGATGCAAACAATTAACATCTTCCATCTATTAGATAAACAATTATCTAGTCGTCCCTTCACTTTCTAGTGTGTGGTTTGGTCAACATATTTCAGCCCCCGTTATTGTGACTCCTCGTCTGCAATTATCTTCCCCATTTATCTGCACAATTGCTATCATGATATGACCACTCCATCGCCCTAGTCGTTAACACTAAACAATCTAGGGCGACTTGTTGCTAAACATTATATGCCACCTTTACCTTAGCTACAAGACACCGTGTACATATTATGAAACTACCTTTAATGTCATAATGCAGCAGTTTGCGCGCTCAAAATACAGATTGACAAACTCCTCAGGAACCGTAGGGGAACCTTTGACAAACCGCCGGCTTCCTGTTGCCGTAGAGGGCACAATGGAGAAATGGTGGCCCTCTGGTAAATTAAGTCAATATTACCTAGGAGTTATGATGTACCAGCCATTAAACATCTGGGACTCACAGTTAATATGAAAACAATCCTTAAGAATAGTTAAACGAAACACTGACTTAGTCTTAAACGAACAACATTGAATATTGAACTGTACGAGTCTCTTGTGGCCCCATCTGGCCTACTGTGTCCTAATATGGAAACCTCACTTCAAAAACACATCAATGATTTTCCGCTTTGGAGAAAATTCAAGACAGCAACAACAATCATGCCAGAACTTGTTCAACTGTCACTACCTCGAATCTTTGAAGGACTAACACTATAAATGTTTAAATTGTTATAGATTTTGATAGATTAGCCTATAAATTTTCCTAGAAATTACCTACTTAATATTATCTGTTAGATTAAGGACCTGCCCGAAGTGCTATGCGTACTAGTGGCTTTACAAGAATGTAAACACATAGTGCTATGTACTCCTTGTCACCTGTCCTCTTGACAATAGCGTCGCTTTTGGCCGTTTACCCGTATGGCCGAATATGGACGTAATTTGAAAATGAAAACAAAATGAAAATAAATTTGGGATTTTTTTTTTCAACAACAATAAGTAAAGGGTCCTCTGATAGGTTAGGTGGGCAGGAAATTCTCATAAAGTTTCAAAACGTTATGAAAAATGTTAATGGAAAGAATCCTCTTCTAAGCTTGCCGAGTAAGCCGGACGACTCAAACAGAAAACGGAACAGTGCGTCACTTTTGTGAGTCGATTTCATTTCAAATTACGTCCAAATTTGGCCATAGCGCCGCGCATACCAGCCAAAAGTGACGTTAGTTATAAGAGGACGGGTTGATCAGAAACCCAATATAACTTGTAGTTATATAAATAAATAAATAACAGCCGAGGCCTTTGTAATACTGACCAAGTTGGAGGTCATTAACACAGACCACTTCTCTAAAATGTCATATTTGACACAGACAGGCTGGACAACAGCTTCAAGCTCAACAAGCCACAATGTAACACAGAAAATAGATGTGTTGTTTCCCCCATAGGATTATTAACCCATGAACCCGCTTAACCACTCAAGTCGTAAATGCCGAGTCATTCCTCTTGTTCACAATATACACACGACAAATCCTCAATAAAGTAAGAGGAGGGGGGGGGAGTAGGAAGGCTGACCTTTGACAAGACGCCGCCGTCTTGTCCTCGTCGAGGCCACTGTAGATGGTGGCCCTTAGGTCAATTCATCATAGGAGCCCTTCTCCTTCCATCATTCTGAATCATGCTCATCATACTAACCTGCACCCCCTCAATCCCCCCCCCCCCCCACTCCCACGATCTTCACACAATCTGTGGCCAACATTTTTCGTTTCATTCAGATTTTCATCAAAATATGTCGAAGATTTCTCTTTGGGTTGTTTTAAGGGGCCTGACAGCCGAGTGAACAGCGCTTCGGATTCGTAATCCTGAGGTTCCGGGTTCGATCCCCGGTGGAGGCTGAAACAAATGGGCACTTTCTTTCACCCTGATGACCCTGTTTACCTATCAGTAAATAAGTACCTGGGAGTTAGACAGCTGCTATTGGCTGCTTCCTGGGGATGTGTAAGAAAAAGAAGGCCTTGTCGAGGACCGGGCCGCGGGGGACGCTAAGCCCCGAAATCATCTCAAGATAACCTTAAGATTGCTGGCTAACTACTGGCATGGCTATTAAGGCCACCACAAGCGCCCTAATGACTTAACTAGCGGGTACACCTATGGCTGCCACCTGACAGTCACCTCTATATTTTCTCTAAATACATATACTATACAAAATAATAACGAATAACAACATGAAGTACACACCCCGAACAATCCTTCCTATATTATGATTGATTAATGATATCTGTAACACATTTATTTTTTGCTCACTGGTAATCAACGTGACCCTTGCCAGGCGGCGGCTGGTCGACAAATGAGCCACACGTTAAGAAATGGGACTCCCAGACGCGCCACTCACCCTTACTTCACTATAATATCTAAACTGTCAACCTCTAATACAGTTAAGCATCTGACCACCAGAGGCGCTAATGCTCCCCTGTTATTACGCCATCCATATAATGATTGTTCTCATTATTCATTGTTGCAACGTTTAAATACATTCAACACACTGTAGTGACAGTGTCAGATGCAGGCGATGAGTCACAATAACGTGGCTGAAGTATGTTTACCAGACCACACACTAGAAGTTGAAGGGACGACGACGTTTCGGTCCGTCCTGGACCATTCTCAAGTCGATTGTGAAGAGGAGGTAGAGACAGGCAATAAATAGGCAAGAGAGAGTTGAGGAGGAAAGTAAGGTGTAGGGGATAGTAGTAATAATGAGAACTGCAGAAGGAATACTGGCCCATACGAGGCAGCTCCTATTATATCCACCGAAAGAGAAGGAGATAGTAAGAATAAGAAGAGGATAGCAAGGGAGCGTAGGAGAAGACAATGAACAGAAAAAAGGGGAGAAGAGTGAAAGAAAAGGAAAGAGAAAGAAAGATAAATGGAAGGGGTAAGCTTATGTTAAGTCACGTTTGTTAGAAAGATTAGAGCATTTGAGTATATACTGTGAAAGGGAAGAGTCCACAGCAACAAAGCCAGGACTCAAGTTCATGTTGGGTACATTGTGTATCAGAGCCAATTCTACAAGACAGCGTCAGTGTAGAGGCAGGAAAGATTATTTTGTAGGAAGACCAATCAATGGGATGATTAGAATCCCTCACATGGCAGAAGAGAGCATTGTTAGTGTCTGCAGACTTAACACTTCTCTTGTGTTCTTTAAGTCTGTCATTCAGTGTGCGGCCAGTTTGCGTAAATTAAATTTTTTTGACCATCATTGTTTGCTGTGATCGCCAACATGGTATTTAGAAAAAGTTGATCTGCTGCTGACCTCTTGCTAAATCTCTCCACTAAGTGACATTAGACGCTGGATGAATCATAGATCAGCAGTGTTGTTGATCTAAATATAGCAGGTGCATTTGAGTGGGTCTGGATTAGTAGGAAAGCATCATGCACTAGCCCCTATCAGTCACCATTCTGCAATATAACCAAAAATCCCCCATGCTTTCCACATCACTTGTAATACAGGAAATATGGAGTGGATTAACAGGAATGAGAGAGGACCAAGTCAGAGAGAGAGAGCTGAGGGTAAAGGAAGTCAATGTTCCCTCTCTATTGACAAGCCAAAACAAAAATTCATACCTTGGATTAATTTCCAACTGTGGCTGCAAAAGTGAGTATCTGGTGTCTTCGGGTACTGTGTAAATTGAGTGTGTACGAAGTGTCTTGCTGCACCCATCTCTTCCACAGTGATGACACATGGATGCGACTCCAGACGAGAAGTAGCCTTCACTCCCCAACATCGTCCAGCCAACACAGTTTTTAGCCAGTCCATGAATTCAGTTGCTTCGGAACGACGAAGACTACTCTCAGCTGACACTGTAAAAAAAAATTGGACACAATTTATATGTTATATGCAATAAAAACCCAGAGTTGAATGTAATGAAACGCCATTTTCTGGGTGAGACCTGGAGGCTCCCCGGAGCTTACTAGGCTGATATGCTAATGTCAGCCTTTGGCATCAGTCATGGGTATGGAGTTCTGTGGGCCTACCGGGGACCACGAGGCAGAACCTGGCCCCCTCAGAGAGGGGGCCAGGCATGGGGAGCAATGGCCTATAGAAACCCTCGTGTGGTTGGAAGCATTCTATGTCTGCCATCGACCAGGTCAGGCACCCAGAAAGGTAAGCATCCCAAAACAAATCCCCTATTCTGGTGAAATTATTGATACCACAAGCCGAACAAGTGGATAGAACTCCCCTAAAAGAAACGAGCATGACGTCACACGTCGCCGTGCCGCTTTCTGCACAGCTGGTGGGAGCCTCAGACCCCCCTACGCCGGCTATCCACCCTTCAGTTCTGAGGCTGGATGTCAAAACATGCAAAAAACTGCCGACCAGAGGGGAGGGGGATGCCGGGGAGCCTCCGGGTCTCGCCCAGAAAATGGCATTTCATTACATTCAACGCTGGTTTTCTAGCGGAGCCCCTCCGGCTCCCCAAAGCTCCTCAGAGCTACTTACCAAACGACAAAAACATGAGGGACTTACCCCAGAGGCAGTTGGTACTCACCCCTCAAAGCGAAGTCGAGACAACTAGCTGCAACCATCGACCCAAAGCAACACAGGCCTCGGGTCATTGACCAAGTAGCACGCTGCCAGGACCCTGTCCGACCGCCAAAATCTCCGCACCCGAATCTCGGCCCAAGACATGTTACCGAAGACGGCAGCAATGAGCAGCACACTTACGAATGACGTGGCCACGGGGATAGACCGTAGGGTGGCTAGACCGAATAACCCTACAGACGACCTGGGAGACCCGAACCCTGGAAAAGGGAAGGAGGGAGACCGGATCAACCCAAAGCGAGTAACCCGACACAGAAGCCGTGGCGCGCAAATGACGGTGGAGAGCAGCAACCAAACAACACATGATGCACCCACAGCCTGACCAACCAAGCATCAACAACCCAAGGCCCCTCCGGAAAGCAGCCATCTCATTCTTTGCCTAGAAAAGAAGTGGGACAAACTGCTAAAGTGCCGGTGCAAATCCTGAGGCATTACGAGCAGGGCAAGTGCGGCGTCGACCCATTACAGATGAAGCCACCCCAGGTGGCACATGCAACCCGGCCTCAGACTCCACCTATGGCCTACCTCGACCAACTCATGGGCATAGCTCTCTTCCTGGCCAGAGCAGAGCACCCGGACATTCTCTGAGAGCCAATCTGGAAGGAGCTCAAGGAGGCTCAACAAGCCTACGACAGAATCCAAGTGCCGACAGGCCCGAAGGTAATCCACCACAAACAATGGCAACAGCGAGGGAAATAACATGAAGCTGCAGCTCACTAACTTTTGTGAGAAAGGGCGGAGCCAAAGATAGGCATCAAGGGGCTCAAAGTCGAGACCCTTTAAAACCTAGAACACTTTCCCAAGTCCACGCCACTCCAGCATGCAGGGATCGGCAAAGCCGCGCCAAGAAAAGTGAGAAAAACAATGGGGTGTCTGCTAGACAGAACGACCGAAAAACCTTGGACTGTACCAAATAGGATAAGAAGGACCTGAACTCAAAACAGGCCAGGGCCAAAGCCAAGGAAAAAACTGGGCCACACAACAGAAGCTCATGCTCCTCCAAAGGGGAAGACATGAGGACAGAAACCTCCAGAAAGATGCCTACCTCCAGGGAAACCCAAAGGAACCCCGAAAGCAAAATTGAGAGGGAGTCGAACCCAAGTCTAAAAACGTACAGGTATGAAATATCCCACTCCTGCATAAAAATACCATGCATGAGTATGAAAATACCCCCCCCCCCCCTCAGTAGGAGTATGAGTAGCCTGGGAGAAGCTTCGGCACAGCTTGTTTTAACAAAATAACTGGTCACACAGACCACAATGCTCCCCACCAACCAAAACACTTCCAAACCAAGGAAAAACAAAGTCACAGATTTACTTATTAAAGGCTTTAATATATTTAATTTATTTAATAACACAGATTAAAGGTTTACCTTAAGGGCGAGGACCACCACAAGTGAGGAAGCCCCCCTGAAAGGAGTGTTGACTGAATGCCCCCAGGGAAAGATAACCTTCACCATGCAAGGCTAGTACTTACAGAGCGCACAGGGAAGGAAACCCTGAGCACATGCAGTTCCAGTACACTAAACTCCTGGCTCACGCACACATCCCTATAGGAACACACCGCCTCAAAAGCAAAAACACCAAAGAAAACGGATACCAGAGCCAGAGCAAAGTGACTACCAGGCCCGGACATCAGTATAGAACTAGACTCTGCACGGCCTGGCTGACCCAGGCAGGTGGGTGGGGGCAGACTAGTGAAGAAGGGGGGGGGGGCAGACTAGTGAAGAAGGGGGGGGCAGACTAGTGAAGAAAGGGGGGGGGCAGACTAGTGAAGAAGGGGGGGGGGGCAGACTAGTGAAGAAGAGGGGGGGGGGCAGACTAGTCAAGAAGGGGGGGGGAGACTAGTGAAGAAGGGGGGGGGGCAGACTAGTGAAGAAGAGGGTGGGGCAGACTAGTGAAGAAGAGGGGGGGACGGCAGACTAGTGAAGAAGGGGGGGGGAGACTAGTGAAGAAGAGGGGGGGGGGCAGACTAGTGAAGAAGGGGGAGGCAGACTAGTGAAGGGGGGGGGGCTAGTTTTACAAAATTTTGTTTTCATTGTGGGGGAGTTCGTTTGGGAAATTTTAGGCTACGGTTTCGTTTTAACCATGCGGTAGTCTGTTTTGATTTGCTTATCTTGCTAGGAGCCTTCCCTTGGATGGTGGAAAAGATGATAAACTTTACATTTATTTAAAGTGTTCACAGGCTATTGCTCCCTGGTCCTCTCTGAGGGGTGGGGTGAGAACAACTATGAGCCAGGATCTGGCTCATAGTTGTTTTGTTGTATAAGATTCGCTCCTTGGAACAAAAAGTTCCAAGTAGCACGGGCTATGGTGAGCCCGTAGTGGACTTTTTTCTCATAGTCCACAGAAGGCCAACAGAACTCTGCAACTGATGACACCTAGTAGTATGGCAGTTATTCTGTGTGATAGCTTCAGAGAGCTGACAATTTCCCTCACAGAAAATACAATAACAAAAGCAGTATTAAAAATCAAATTAATTATTTGAATGCACTTGTGTGCAAAGATTCAATGGGCATTATGGAATTTTAATTGATCCAGATTGTAGATGAATGTAGACAATTGGAAAATTACGAGAACAGAAAATTATGGGACACCAGTTATTTCACATTAATATACAAATTAAAAGAGGAGGGGAATTAGCAGTAATATCAGATTTATTTTAAAATTTTCACCAAAGAATGAATGAAAACTTATAAACATAATGTTTTTCTATGTCGTTTTAGCAGCCAGTTAGAGAAGTTATACAATAGTTGTTAAGTTTCTTACTTCCTTCGTTATCAACTGCTTCTTTATCCTGACGCATTTCTTTCTCTACAGAAACAATTTTCCTGTTAGTGAATTCCCGTAGCTGCATGAGAACTGCTTCATCATAGGCCTCGTAGCAGAATAACACTTCCACATTGCGTTCCTGCACAGGAGAAAAAAGAAACACATTAACTGTTATATCCTCAGTATCATAATTCTAAGAACTGTCCAGCATTGCAAACATCACTAAATTATTGTATTGAGTGGAACACCTTAAACCTAAATGGTTCAGAGATTAAGGTGTGGATGAACAAGTAAGTCTGTTTTAGACCTGGAACAGTTCCACACCGGCTAGTCTTAGATGATATAACTACTATTTGAGTCTTATTATTTCCAAAACCTATTTTGTTCAGGGGAAAGCCCCTAATGGCTCCCTGAAGCTACTATACTGATATAGTACCAAACTACAAGGTGCCATCAGTTGTGGAGTTCGTATTGACAGAACCTGACCCACCTCACAGGTGCAGGGAGCAAAGACAGTTATGAAAAAAATTATGTCAACTTATTTCTGTTTGCCACCACCAAAGCAAGGCACCTAGAAAATCAATGCAACAAAATAGACCACAGCCTCAAAACCACTAAATGAACGACAATGTAAACAAACAATTGAAAATTCATGAAACTTGAGCTAGCTCATTTGCCTCCACCTCCCTCAACATTTGGGGGAAGGAGGGAGGCAGTCAGGTGTCAGCCAACTGCTCCACCCTCAGTTCTAATGCTGAGATGTATGTGCCTAGTTCCTCTCTCATTGTTCTGGCTCTGGTCTTGGTTTCAGCTCAGTGGTGTTTTGCCCTCGAGGCTTTTTCTGTGTATGGTTGTGCAACGTGAGCCAGGAGTTTAGTGTTCTTAGAGCTGCATGTGCCCAGGGCTACCTTCCATGTGCGCTCATTAAGTGCTGTCCTTGCGTTTTCAGGGTTCACTCCCTAAAGGGGTCTCCATGCTTGTGGTGGCTCTCGCCCTGAAGGTAAGCTTGTCTTGGATTGTCAGTCTCTCCTTGGGTCGAGTGTGTTTATATGCTGGTGGGGCGCACTGAGGTAGGCCTTCCAGATTACCATACCTGGTTTGGTCTGCTATTCTCCTGTGTTCCACGGTCGGGTATCTTGAGAGTTAGTGGTACTTAATTGGTAATTCGGTCCTTTTATGGCCTTTATTTTTCATTGTGCCCTCATTCCTCTAAGGGGGGTTTATTTGTGCCATTCCTGACTTATTAGGTTTACCTAGTGTCTAGGCATGGATGTTCCCTTTTTTGGTTTCTCTCTTGCTCTTTCTGGTGGTATTGGGTGTTAATAGGGGAAACCTATACAATTATATAGGAGTTACCACCATGGCGATAACAGTGCCTGGGCATACCTGCAGGGAACATTCACCCTGCAAGCCCTGGAAAACCCCTATGGGTTTGGTGGTCCTTGTGATCCACCCACCATCCCTGCTCTCACTTCGAGCAAATTTCTGGGTTGCGCACCATCCATGCTTTGTGGCAATGTTCAGTTTGTCTGCCTCCACTGCTACATGTTGGGTCTGTGACACCTTTGGCCCTGAGTCATGAAGCGGATGCTCCCTTTAAGTTGCTCTACTCTGCCAATTTTGGAGGGGCTTCTGGCAGCAACTGCTGGTGTCTTTAGTTCCTGGATTGCAGCAGTCAAGGTTGTGTCCCCGGTTTGAGGTCCGGGGCTAGCAAATGATGCTTGTCTCATGGAATAGGCGGTGATTTTGTCCATACCTCCTTTTCCTTCTTTCTCCTTTGGGCAGGGGGTTTGCCCTTCTTTTCCCCTGCCCCTGGCCCAGTAGCAGGTTTAGGGTTGGGGTTTTTCTTTGGGATATCCCTTCGGCAGCTACGAGGGTTGTCCCTTTCAATTCGAGTGTAGACACAGTTGAGCCTTCTCATCTTGCCAAGGTTTCTGGGAACTCCTTTTTTGTTCCATCACACAAAACAATAAAAAACCAGCTTTGAATGTAATGAAACGTCATTTTCTAGGTGAGAGCCCGGAAGCTCCCCAGAGCTATCCAGGCAGATATGTATACAGTATTATTACACTTTGGCATCAGTGTGAATGAAGTTTTAGGCCTCCCAGGGACCACGAGCCAGAACCTGGCCCCCTCAATGAGGCACGAGGAGCAATGGCCTATAGAACTGCACATGTGATTTGGAGCATTCTATGTCTGCCATTGACCAGGCCAGGCACCCAGAAAGGCAAGCGCCTCAAAACAAGCCCCTCTTCTGGTTAAAACCACTACTGAAACTAACGAGTGGACTCAACTATCCAAATGAAAACGAGCAAGATGTCACATGTGCCGTGTCACTTGTCTGTGCAGCTCCCCCCCCCCCCCCAACCCCCGGGAGGGGGAAGGGGGAGCCCCAGACCCCTCATGCCAGCGATCCACACCCCAGTTCTCGGCTGATGTGATAAGGCTCAGTCGTGTGGCTCCAGTTCCAGATTCTCTGTTGTGCTATGCCTTGTGTTCAGTACTGCTCTTACAGTGGCGTGTGAGCTGGGAGTAATAATCTAATATTCACAGGTACTCGGGCTGCATGTGCTTAGGGTTCCCTTCCCCGAGTGCCCTGTACTGAGTGCTGAGTGCCCCAGCCCTTGGGGACTGGGGTTGTCTTCCACAAGGCACCTTGGGAACTACCTCTGTTGGTCTTTTGCTGCTCGGTAATTGACCGCCCTGGGAGTGTTGGGGGGTTTCCTTCTCGCTTTTTACCTTGGAGTAACTGGTAGTTTCTACACTGGTAGGAGCACAGGGTACTGCGCATCTAGTTTTCACATATTACAGTGGCCGGCTCTGTTCCTTCTGGGTACCTTTGTCCTCTTGCATGGTTTTTCTTTTCATTTTTTTGTACCTAGTGGGGGGGCCGGGTTTTGTACCTAGTGGGGGGGGGGCTGCTTTTGTACCCTGGGGGGGGGCCCTGCTTTTGTACCTAGTGGGGGGGCCTGCTTTTATACCTAGTGGGGGGGGGCCTGCTTTTGTTCCCCTGCCCCCTGTTATATTAGGACCCTGACCTCCTGGGTTCGGTGGTTCCCCCTGCTTGGCCCCCGTGAGTGGACACGTCCCGGGGGTTCAGTTTTAGAAATTTGTTTGGTAGACTTGGGTGCCAGTTAGCAGTACCCTGGCTGGGCTTACCCTTAACAAAACCTGTCTTAGGGCCCTAGGAGGCCCTGTAGGGGTGAAAGGGGTCCAATGGATGCGACCCCTGGGTCCCCACTCACTTTTTGAGAGTTTGAAGGTTGCTCCGTCCCCTTGTGTCAGGGCAACGCTCAATGTTTTTGCCTCCGTTATGCTGCCTGTCAAGTAAGTGACACCTTCGACCCCGAGTCCTATTGTTACGAATCTTACTAGGATTCTAACATTTCTCCTGATGCTTATATTACTATTGTCTTGTTCTATAATTATTATAGTATCCACTTGGATGATATTAGATTCTTGTATGTTATATATTGTAGCATGCTGTTGTGTGCCTGAGTTGCATTATATTGTATGAGGCTTTTGCAAGTATTTTCATGTTGGTTTCTCCGTGTGGGGGGTTGACCATATTTGGATGTGGCCAGTGTGGGAACTTGATGTCAAGCGAGTGAGTATAGTTCAACCTTGACTAATTCTTATTATTGTTTGCCAGTAAACTATATTGAGTAATGTAACATTATTATATACTCTTATGATTAATAATGATTTGAATATTAGTACTACATTTTGTTAGTAGAATTTCTACAATAGTTTATGTAGATGTTTAGTTGATATTGTGGTAGACGCCTGCCCTGGGATCCGACGCTTGGGCAGAGGCTGGCAGCTTTGGTCGAGAGGAGACATATTTTAAGTTAAGTCCTTGGTAATAGTTATTTTAGCTAATACTCGGTTAATTCTCTGGTTAGATGATTGTGTATTTTCCCAAATTAGAATTCATGTGCTGGTGTGATTGCTCATTGCTCAATAAGGATTTTATTTATATTATTGCATGCTAAAGAATATTTCTGACTATTATCTGTATTATTTAATTGTTATGTTTGTCAACCTTAGCGTAGATACATTGTTTTCCCAAGTTATGCAGTGTTTTATTCCCTTTTACCCCTAGACACCTGTTGGCAAGGGGTACGCCAATTACTGAAAGCGGCGGAGGGTCACATTTTGCCCAAACCCCCCTGCAGATTTCAAAATATCCCAAACATCCCAAATTCGATACCTGAGCCATATTTTGGATCCAAATTCTGGCTCTCTGCACCTATTCTCAGTTTGAAATTCCGACTTTTTATACAAAAAATCTGCCAATTACTGAAAGCAGCATTGGGTCACATTTTGCCCAAACCCCTCTGCAGTTTTCAAAATATCCCAAACATCCCAAATTCGATACCTGAGCCATATTTTGGATCCAAATTCTGGCTCTCTGCACCTATTCTCAGTTTGAAATTCCGACTTTTTATACAAAAAATCTGCCAATTACTGAAAGCAGCATTGGGTCACATTTTGCCCAAACCCCTCTGCAGTTTTCAAAATATCCCAAACATCCCAAATTCGATACCTGAGCCATATTTTGAACCCAAACTCTGGCTCTCTGCACCTATTCGCAGTTTGAAATTCCGACTTTTTATACCAAACATATGCCAATTACTGAAAGTGGCGGTGGGTCACATTTTGCCCAAACCCCACTGCAGTTTTCAAAATATCCCAAACATCCCAAATTCGATACCTGAGCCATATTTTGGACCCAAATTCTGGCTCTCTGCACCTATTCGCAGTTTGAAATTCCGACTTTCTATACCAAAAATATGCCAATTACTGAAAGCGGCGGTGGGTCACATTTTGCCCAAACCCCCCTGCAGTTTTCAAAATATCCCAAACATTCCTAATTCGACGCCAGAGCCACATTTTGGAGCCAAAATCTGGCTCTCTGCACGTATTCGCAATTTGAAATTCCACCCTTTTTATACTGAAAATATGTCAATTACTGAAAGCGGCGGTGGGTTCTTCTTAATTCTAAATGCCCACCCGGGAAGGAGTGAATGCGGAGCAAGGAGCTGGGAACTGAGTCGCTGACCAAGAGGGCAAGTCCCCCTCCACCCCGTACTGGCCGATCTTGTCTATAGACCGAATACCCCAACACCGTGAAGCAAAGGTCGTCAGTAAGCCAAGTCTCACAGAATCCCACGATCAACGGTGTTGCGCTGGCGATAAAATTGCATATTATTTGCGTCTTCTTAAAAAGGGAGTGGGCATTCCAAAACACCACAGTATTCTCAGGATGGGGCGCCATTTACCCTGAAATACAACAGCTCACTTTTTGACCACCTGTGCACAGACGTCTCCAAAAGGGAAACCACCAGAAAAAGCCTTAAAACCCTCATACAAAGTAAAATGTGTGGTATCAATGACAGCCAGTCCAAAGGCTGTTGATCATTGTTCGGCTCGCGAACTCTCTTGACGGCGCCAGCGACTGGTAGGTGCTTCGCTCTGGGCCTCATGTTCCACCGGTGTCACAATTCCCTGGGAAAGCGCCTGGGGGACCAGAGGATCGTCAGGGCTGTCTGATGGAGCAGTACCTCCTGATCGATGGGTGTGTCGACGACGCCGGTGTTGTCTTCTTTGAGGAGAGGCAGGAGGGTGTCGAGTGCCAGGCTCCAGCCGAGACTGAGCGTCCATGTCTGTATCCGTGGATGAGTTTCCGTCCATGTCAAGGCTACCCAGGAGGGAAAATTGATTAGCAACCTGGGCGTATGAGGCATGTGACTGGGACAGGCAAGAGGGTCTGCTAGTTCTTACTTGTGATGAGGCCCGACCAGGGGAAACCTGGAGGCGAGAAGAAGCGATAGGCTGATTGAGAGCGTGCAACCTCTGGAGCAGCTCCTGTCGAGGGGTCTCCGCTGTTTTATGATCGATGTCCATGTTACGAACCCGGATCCAGCGTCCGAGCAAGGAGCAGCAACGACTACGCCATCTGTGGGTCAGCTCCCGAAACCCCCGCCAAACGGACGACGACACCTGGTGAGGACAGCGTGTACTGGCCTCGAGGACCAGTTTCCAGTCTGGTTCCGCGCTCAACACCGCCGCTCCTGACCTCTGGTGAGGTGGTGCTCCGACGACAACGCCATCTATGGACTGGATACGTCAGGTGTTTGTGCCCGAGCCCTTAAGTGAGGTGTATTAGTGTCCCGGTTATTGATGACGTGTCTGCTTACAGAGCCGACCTGGGACTACTGTGATGGGAGTCGAGTCAGTCTACCCGAGGCAGCCAGTCTCCATACTGTGAAGTTTGCTGCAGCTGTTGTGACGTCGTCCCCCCGGAAGAACACTGTGGTGTGTTAGCCTGCCAGTGGAGTGGCAGTGAAAGGATTTACCCGGGACCGACTGTTGGAGACGATCATCCACTGGGGTATTGAGGACAGGAGGGTGATTTGTGATATCACACGAGACTCCTGTCTAGGGCGTACCCCTTATATCGTTCGTGGAGTGGCCGTACCAGCCTTGGTGGCTCAGTACCTGCCAGCAGACCAGCTGGACGTGTGGTTGACGGCCTCCACGACGGTGCCCCCAGTGGACCTGCGTTTTGGCTGACCTGTGGCCCGGGTAGGCTCGGCATTCTCAGAGGACACATCGTGAGGCCACGAAGAAAGCACCGCGGACTCAGCACCTAGCTTCTTGATCCAGTCTTCAGCAGAAGACTACATTGTGAATAATCCCCTTGTTTAGTGTTAATACCCCTCCCCCTTGTGCACTCATTAATTTTATATATTTAAACGGTGATGGTGTTAATTATAATATTAAGTTCTTAACTTTCTTTCCCTACTCCCTTTAAGTTCCTTGCGTCACGGATCTCATCCCTTGATAGCCACTTCTGGCTTGGGAACGGATACAATATATCTTCCTCTAACAACATCAGAGTAAGGACCCCGTTGCGTCCCGAGAGGGCCGTAACAGTCCAACCGGAGGGCCTCAAGATATACCGGGCAACCTCAAGATATACCAGGCAACTCTTGGACGTAATCTTGTGATGGTCATGGCATAAAAGACATAACGGTGGGTGCTCTGATGCACCTCACTATCTGTCTGTATGGCCTGTTTTGCCGCAGTTTGCACAGTGTGCTGCATTACGGCAGGCGACGCGACTGTTGCCCAATAGATAACAAGCGTAACATCGTAACACAGGGAAGTTGTAGGGCTGGACCTGATACGAGGTCCTGTGTAGTGCCACCCGATCAGGGAGGGGCCCATCGAATTTTACACGGACCACGGATGTCGAGTTTGCTGCTCCGCGAATCCTGGTAACTTCCAATAATCCCGCTGATGCACCCCCTAACACATGCAGAGCGGTCTGGATGTTATCCACATCAACACTCTGGACATTGGGCCAATCTTCCCATACCGGCCCCGAGACTGCTCCTGCGACAATACCTGTCGGCACCTGACAGGCCAGTCCCCCAACTTAATAATGTCGGATAAACGGATGTGTGATAGAGCCTCCTTTTTTATGTGTAGCTTCAGTGCTGCACTCCTACCCAGGGAATTCAAAGATGAGCCCCAGGCGAGGTGTGGAAAGAAAGTCCAGCCAGGGGCGTTCAATTTGCGCGCCAAGATGGCCGACCTTTGGGCGGGAATCTCCTCCACAACCAAATCTTTTAGTGTGGAGTTGTTGCCAACCTACTTTTATCTGGCATGTATTATGCCAGTTTTCGCCTCGCATAATTTTTTCTCATTCGGAAAAAACATTATTATCTTCACTATAAATTACTACTATAGTGTGTCATTTCTGCTCACACTCATCTCTAAATAAAATGATTACAAATATTTCCAAAGACAAAAACTGCCTCATCCAGCCCACCTTTTCCCTCTTGGAGTTGGAGTTGGAGGGTTTGTGGATTTGGAATGAGGGAAGAGGCGGGCTGGATGAGGCAGTTTATATTGAGGCAGCTCCATATTTTGGAGCCAAATTCTGGCTCTCTGCACGTATTCGCAGTTTGAAATTACGACTTTTTTATACCCAACATATGCCAGGTACTGAAAGCGGCGTTTTGTTACATTTGTCCCAAACATCCCAGCAGTTTTCAAAATATCCCAAACATCACAATATCGAGGCCTGAGCCATATTTTGGAGCCAAATTCTGGCTCTCTGCACGTATTCGCAGTTTGATATTACGATTTTTATACCCAACATATGCCAAGTACTGAAAGCGGCAGTGAGTCACATTTTGCACAAACTCCCCTGCAGTTTTCGAAATATCCCAAACATCCCAATTTCGAGGCCTGAGCCATATTTTGGAGCCAAACTCTGGCTCTTTGCACGTATTTGCAGTTTGAAATTACGACTTTTTTATACCCAATATTTGCCAAATACTGAAAGCGGAGTTTGGTCACATTTGTCCTAAACCCCCCCTGCAGTTCTCAAAATATCCCAAACATGCCAATTTCGAGGCATAAGCCATATTTTGGAGCCAAATTCTGGCTCTCTGCACATATTCGCAGTTTGAAATTACGAATTTATATACCCAACATATGCAAAGTACTGAAAGCGGCGTTTCATCACATTTGTCCCAAACCTCCCTGCAGTTTTCAAAATATCCCAAACATCCCAATTTCGAGCCCTGAGCCATATTTTGGAGCCAAATTCTTGCTCTATGCACGTATTCACAGATTGAAATTACGAATTTTTATACCCATCATATGCTAAGTCCTGAAAGCGGCAGTTAGTCACATTTTGCACAAACTCTCCTGCAGTTTTCGAAATATCCCAAACATCCCAATTTCGAGGCCTGAACATTATTTTGGAGATAAATTCTAGCTTTCTGCACGTATACGCAGTTTGAAAATACGACTTTTTTATGCCCAACATATGCCAAGTACCGAAAGCGGCGTTTGGTCACATTTATCCCAAACCCCCCCTGCAGTTTTCAAAATATCTCAAACATCCCAATTTCGAGGCATGAGCAATATTTTGGAGCCAAATTCTGGCTCTCTGCACGTATTCGCGGTTTGAAATTACGATATTTAATACCCAACATATGCCAAGTCCTGAAAGCGGCAGTGCGTCACATTTCGCACAAACTCACCTGCAGTTTTCGAAATATCCCAAATATCCAAATTTTAAGGCCTGAGCCATATTTTGGAGCCAAATTCTGGCTCTCTGCAAGTATTCGCAGTTTGAAATTACCACTTTTTTATACCCAACATATGCCAAGTACTGAAAGCGGCGTTTGGTCACATTTGTCTCAATCCCCCCTGCAGTTTTCAAAATATCACAAACATCCCAATTTCGAGGTCTGAGCCATATTTTGGAGCCAAATTCTGGCTCTCTGCACGTATTCTCAGTTTGAAATTATGACTTTTTAATACCCAACATATGCCAAGTACTGAAAGCGGCGTTTGGTTACATTTGTCCCAATCCTCCCAGCAGTTTTCAAAATATCCCAAACATCACAATATCGAGGCCTGAGCCATATTTTGGAGACAAATTCTGGTTCTCAGCACGTATTCGCAGTTTGTTATTACGATTTTTATACCCAACATATGCCAAGTACTGAAAGCGGCAGTGAGTCACATTTTGCACAAACTCCCCTGCAGTTTTCAAAATATCTCAAACATCCCAATTTCGAGGCCTGAGCCATATTTTGGAGCGGAACTCTGGCTCTCTGCACGTATTTGCAGTTTGAAATTACGACTTTTTTATACCCAATATATGCCAAGTACTGAAAGCGGAGATTGGTCACATTTGTCCCAAACCCCCCCTGCAGTTTTCAAAATATCCCAAACATCCCAATTTCGAGGCATGAGCCATATTTTGGAGCCAAATTTTGGCTCTCTGCACGTATTCGCAGTTTGAAATTACGAATTTATATACCCAACATATGCCAAGTACTGAAAGCGGCGTTTCGTCACATTTGTCCCAAACCTCCCTGCAGTTTTCAAAATATCCCAAACATCCCAATTTCGAGGCCTGAGCCATATTTTGGAGCCAAATTCTGGCTCTATGCACGTATTCCCAGTTTGAAATTACGACATTTTATACCCAACATATGCCAAGTACTGAACGCGGCGTTTGGTCACATTTGTCCAAAACCCCCCCTGCAGTTTTCAAAATATCCCAAACATCCCAATTTCGAATCCTGAGCCATATTTTGGAGCCAAATTCTGGCTCTATGCACGTATTCGCGGTTTGAAATTACGACATTTTATACCCAACATATGCCAAGTCCTGAAAGCGGCAGTGAGAAACATTTCGCACAAACTCCCCTGCAGTTTTCGATATATCCCAAATATCCCAATTTTGAGGCCTTAGCCATATTTTGGAGCCAAATTCTGGCCCTCTGCACGTATTCGAAGTTTGAAATTACGACTTTTTATACCCAACATATGCCAAGTACTGAAATTGGCATTTGGTCACATTAGTTCCAAACCTCCCTGCAGTTTTCAAAATATCCCAAACATCCCAATTTCGAGGCATGAGCCATATTTTGGAGCCAAATTCTGGCTCTCTGCACGTATTCGCAGTTTGAAATTACGAATTTATATACCCAACATATGCCAAGTACTGAAAGCGGCGTTTCGTCACATTTGTCCCAAACCTCCCTGCAGTTTTCAAAATATCCCAAACATCCCAATTTCGAGGCATGAGCCATATTTTGGAGCCAAATTCTTGCTCTATGCACGTATTCGCTGTTTCAAATTACGACTTATTATAACCAACATATGCCAAGTACTGAAAGCGGCAGTGAGTCACATTTCGCACAAACTCCCCTGCAGTTTTCGAAATATCCCAAATATCCCAATTTCGAGGCCTGAACAATATTTTGGAGCCAAATTCTAGCTTTCTGCACGTATTCGCAGTGTGAAATTACGACTTTTTTATGCCCAACATATGCCAAGTACCGAAAGCGGCTTTTGGTCACATTTGTCCCAAACCCCCCCTGCAGTTTTCAAAATATCCCAAACATCCCAATTTCGAGGCCTGAGCCATATTTTGGAGCCAAATTCTGGCTCTATGCACGTATTCGCAGATTGAAATTACGACTCTTTATACTCAACATATGCTAAGTCCTGAAAGTGGCAGTTAGTCACATTTTGCACAAACTCCCCTGCAGTTTTCGAAATATCCCAAATATCCCAATTTCGAGGCCTAAGCCATATTTTGGAGCCAAATTCGGGCTCTCTGCACGTATTCGCAGTTTGAAATTACAACTTTTTTATACCCAACATATGCCAAGTACTGAACGCGGCATTTGGTCACATTTGTCAAAAAAAAACTGCAGTTTTCAAAATATCCCAAACATCCCAATTTCGACGCCTGAGCCATATTTTGGAGCCAAATTCTGGCTCTATGCTTGTATTTGCGGTGTGAAATTACGACATTTTATACCAAACATATGCAAAGTCTTGAAAGCGGCAGTGAGTCACATTTCACACAAACTCCCCTGCAGTTTTCGAAATATCCCAAATATCCCTATTTTGAGACCTGAGCTATATTTTGGAGCCAAATTCTGGCTCTCAACACGTATTCGAAGTTTGAAATTACGACTTTTTATACCCAACATATGCCAAGTCCTGAAAGCGACATTTGGTCACATTTGTCCCAAAACCCCCCCTCAAGTTTTCAAAATATCTCAAACATCCCAATTTCGAGGCCTGAGCAAATGTTTGGAGCCAAATTCTGGCTCTATGCACGTATTCGCGGTTTGAAATTACGACATTTTATACCCAACACATGCCAAGTCCTGAAAGCGGCAGTGATTCACATTTCGCACAAACTCACCTACAGTTTTCGAAATATCCCAAATATCCTAATTTTGATGCCTGAGCCATATTTTGGAGCCAAATTCTGGCTCTCTGCACGTATTCGCAGTTTGAAATTACGACTTTTTTATACCCAACATATGCCAAGTACTGAAAGCGGCGATTGGTTACATTTGTCCCAAACCTCCCAGCAGTTTTCAAAATATCCCAAACATCACAATATCGAGGCCTGAGCCATATTTTGGAGCCAAATTCTGGCTCTCTGCACGTATTCGCAGTTTGATATTACGATTTTTATACCCAACATATGCCAAGTACTGAAAGCGGCAGTGAGTCACATTTTGCACAAACTCCCCTGCAGTTTTCAAAATATCCCAAACATCCCAAATTCGAGGCCTGAGCAATATTTTGGAGTCAAATTCTGACTCTCTGCACGTATTCGAAGTTTGAAATTACGACTTTTTATACCCAACATATGCCAAGTACTGAACCATGTAGTTTGCCAAGTAGTTTGTTGTGTAGTGTGGAGGAGTGGTGGGAAGAGGAGACGTGAGCTGTGTCAAATGCAATTGGAAAAATGATATTGCATAGATCACTGGGAAGAGAAGAGGACAGAAAGCGTTGCTGTTGACGAACAGCAAGAAAAGCCTCGTCAACTTGCAAGGAGGTGGCATGAATAAGTTCTTGAAGAAGAAGGCGGGCATGTTCAGGGAAAGGAGATCCCGAAGTGTTGAACTGGAGAAAGTGACATAAAGAATGAGGGAGAACTTGCTCAGCAAGACAGTCTTTAAGAAACCTGAGCTGGTTCTTTCGACGCTTGGCGGCAAGAAGGGAAGATTCAAAGGCGCGAAAAGGCCGTTTGAAGGAAGGTAGAGCATCAAAGAAATTAAACAGAGTAAGACGCGTACGTGTGTTTACTAGTTGTGTTTTTACGGGGGTTGAGCTTTTGCTCTTTCGGCCCGCCTCTCAACGATGAGTAACAATAACGTGGCTGAAGTATGTTGACCAGACCACACACTAGAAATTGAAGGGACGACGACGTTTCGGTCCGTCCTGGACCATTCTCAAGTCGATTGTGATGAGGAGGTAGGGACAGGCAATAAATAGGCAGGAGAGAGCTGAGGAGGAAAGTCAGGTGTAGGGGATAGTAGTAATGAGAACTGCAGCAGGCCTATTAGCCCAAACGAGTCAGCTCCTATTATAACCACCGAAGGAGATAGTAATAGGAAAAAGAAGAGGATAGCAAGGGAGCGTAGGAGAAGACAATGAACAGAAAAAGGGAGAAGAGAGAAAGAAAAGGAAAGAGAAAGAAAGAAATGGAAGGGGAAAAGCTTATGTTAAGTCACGTTTGTTAGAAAGATTAGAGCATTTGAGTATATACTGTGAAAGGGAAGAGTCCACAGCCAGTTTCACCAAAGTATTGGAGAGGACAAGATGAACAGGAAATTGAGTAGACACCAGCAGCATTAGAAGCAGGAGGAGCAGTGTGAACTAGATTGCTACGAAGTGTGTTAGTTTGTCGAAAGGCGAGTTTAATGTCAAGAGGACGAAAGGTATTGGTAAAAGTTTTGAGTTCAGATATGAAGGGAAGGCATAGTACAGTGCTACTAGTGTTGGAAGCAGGTTTAGGATGAAAGAAATTTCGTTTAGCTTGAGAGTGGGCACAGTTGATGAAATGCAAAGGATAACCAAGGCGAGAGAATGATTTGTAGATAAAGGCAATTTCAGAATCAAGAAACTGAGGGTCGCTGATGCGTAGAGCGTGGAGGAAGAGAGAGACGAGGACACTTAACAGAAGGAGGATGGTAGGAAAAGAAGTGAATGTACATGCCACTATGCATGGGTTTACGGTAGACAGAGAAAGAGAACCCAGACACAGAGCTGTGAACATGAACATCAAGAAAAGGAAGGAGGGAATTAGATTCCCACTCAACTTTGAAATGGATAGAAGGAGCCAGATTGTTAAGAGAGGCGAGGAAAGGCTGGAAAAGACTAAGGTCATGAGGCCATAAAGCAAAAATGTCATCAACATATCGAAGCCAGAGAGAGGGACGAGTATCAATAGAAGGAAGAAGAACAATTTCGAAGTATTCCATGTAGAAATTAGCAAGAACAGGGGAGAGAGGGGAACCCATAGCCCCACCGAAAGTTTGAGTGTAATATTTACCGTTGAAAGAGAAAGAGTTAGATTCAACACAGAGTCTAATGAGATCGAGGAAAACGTCAGTGGGAAGTGGGAGAGGAAGGAGGCCCTCTGACGCCTTCTGTCTGAGGAAAGAGAGAACGTCATCGAGCGGAACATTAGTGAACAGAGAGTCGACATCAAGAATAAGCATCTTACAAGAGGGTTGCAGGCGCAGTCTTTCTATGAAGTCCTGAGAGTGACGAAGGTGGGCAGGGGAAAAAGTGCCAAGGTAAGGTGTCAGGGTTTTAGCGAGCCAGGAGGCAAGAGGATAGCTGACAGAGCCCCGTGAAGAAATGATAGGACGAAGAGGAACACCAGGTTTATGAGTCTTAGGAAGACCATAGAAATAAGGAAGAGAAGGGCAGATGACACGGAAACGTTTAATGAGATCAAAGTCAGGAGGGCAAAGACTAGAGAGCTGTCTTAGTTTGCGGTTAAAGGAAGTTTTGAGGCGATCCAAAGGGTTAGAAGTCAGAGGAGCATAAGTGCGAGAGTCAGAGAGCAAGACATCTGTTTTCGGAGGTAGTCCTCACGGTCAAGGACAACCACCGAATTGCTTTTGTCGGAAGGAAGGATAAGAATAGAGTTGTTAGATTTCAGGGAGGCAAGGACAAGCTGGAAGCGACGAGGAAGGTGGTTATTTTTTAGAAAACAAGCTGTCAAGAACGGGAATAAGGGCCCCTCTAAAGGCAGACAGGTCCGAAAGAGTACTAGAGTTAGAATTGACAAACCTGTCAAAGGAACTAATGAGATCAATGCCACAGCGTGGGCCAGGGGAAGTAGCAAAAGACAGACCAAGACCAAGAAGTTCTTGCTGGTGCTTAGAAAGAGAGTAGGACGAAAGGTTGGTAACACAGTCAGAGAGAGAGTATTTGGCCCAAGGACTGTTGGAGATCAGGCGTTGAAGTTTGTTGTGTAGTGTGGAGGAGTGTTGGGAAGAGGAGACGTGAGCAGTGTCAAATGGAATTGGAAAAATGATATTGCATAGATCACTGGGAAGAGAAGAGGACAGAAAGCGTTGCTGTTGACGAACAGCAAGAAAAGCCTCGTCAACATGCAAGGAGGTGGCATGAATAAGTTCTTGAAGAAGAAGGCGGGCATGTTCAGGGAAAGGAGATCCCGAAGTGTTGAACTGGAGAAAGTGACATAAAGAATGAGGGAGAACTTGCTCAGCAAGACAGTCTTTAAGAAACCTGAGCTGGTTCTTTCGACGCTTGGCGGCAAGAAGGGAAGATTCAAAGGCGCGAAAAGGCCGTTTGAAGGAAGGTAGAGCATCAAAGAAATTAAACAGTGTAAGACGCGTACGTGTGGTATCCATATGCAGGCGATGAGTCACAATAACGTGGCTGAAGTATGTTGACCAGACCACACACTAGAAATTAAAGGGACGATGACGTTTCGGTCCGTCCTGGACCATTCTCAAGTCGATTGTGATGAGGAGGTAGGGACAGGCAATAAATAGGCAAGAGAGAGCTGAGGAGGAAAGTCAGGTGTAGGGGATAGTAGTAATGAGAACTTCAGCAGGCCTATTAGCCCATACAAGGCAGCTCCTATTATAACCACCGAAGGAGATAGTAATAGGAAAGAGAAGAGGATAGCAAGGGAGCGTAGGAGAAGACAATGAACAGAAAAAGGGAGAAGAGAGAAAGAAAAGGAAAGAGAAAGAAAGAAATGGAAGGGGGAAAGCTTATGTTAAGTCACGTTTGTTAGAAAGATTAGAGCATTTGAGTATATACTGTGAAAGGGAAGAGTCCACAGCAACAAAGCTAGGACTCAAGTTCATGTTGGGTACATTGTTTATAAGAGCCGATTCTACAAGACGGCGTCTGTGTAGAGTAGAGGCAGGAAAGATTATTTTGGAGGAAGACCAATCAATGGGATGATTAGAATCCCTCACATGGCAGAAGAGAGCATTGTTAGTGTCTGCAGACTTAACACTTCTCTTGTGTTCTTTAAGTCTGTCATTCAGTGTACGGCCAGTTTCACCAAAGTATTGGTGAGGACAAGATGAACAGGAAATAGAGTAGACACCAGCAGCATTAGAAGCAGGAGGAGCAGTGTGAACTAGATTGCTACGAAGTGTGTTAGTTTGTCGAAAGGCGAGTTTAATGTCAAGAGGACGAAAGGTATTGGTAAAAGTTTTGAGTTCAGATATGAAGGGAAGGCATAGTACAGTGCTACTAGTGTTGGAAGCAGGTTTAGGATGAAAGAAATTTCGTTCAGCTTGAGAGTGGGCACAGTTGATGAAATGCATCAGTGAGATGCATGTGAGATGTGAGATGCTGAAACCGGCAGTGAGTCACATTTTGCACAAACTCCCCTGCAGTTTTCAAAATATCCCAAACATCCCAATTTCGAGGCCTGAGCCATATATTGGAGCCAAATTCTGGCTCTCTGCACGTATTCGCATTTTGAAATTCGACTTTTTATACCCAACATATGCCAGGTACTGAAAGCAGCAGTGAGTCACATTTTGCACAAACTCCCCTGCAGTTTTCAAAATATCCCAAATTTTCCAATTTTGTGGCCTGAGCCATATTTTGAAGCCAAATTCTGGCTCTCTGCACGTATTCGCAGTTTGATATTACGACTTTTTATACCCATCATATGCCAAGTACTGAAAGCGGCAGTGACTCATTTTTTGCACAAACTCCCCTGCAGTTTTCAAAATAACCCAAACTTCCCAATTTCGATTCCTGAGCCATATTTTGGAGTCAAATTCTGGCTTTCTGCAAGTATTCCCAGTTTGAAATTACGACTTTTTATACCTAACATATGCCAAGTACTGAAAGCGGCAGTGAGTCACATTTTGCACAAACTCCCCTGCAGTTTTCGAAATATCCCAATTTCGATGCCTGAGCCATATTTTGGAGCCAAATTCTAGCTCTCTGCACGTATTCGCAGTTTGAAATTACCACTTTTTTACCCAACTTATGCCAAGTACTGAAAGCTGCGTTTGGTCACATTTGTCCCAAACCTCGCTGCAGTTTTCAAAATATCCCAAACATCACAATTTCGAGGCCTGAGCCATATTTTGGAGCCAAATTCTTGCTCTCTGCACGTATTCGCAGTTTGAAATTGTGACTTTTTATACCCAACATATGCCAGGTACTGAAAGCGGCGTTTGGTTACATTTGACCCAAACCTCCCTGCAGTTTTCAAAATATCCCATACATCCCAATTTCCAGGCCTGAGCCATATTTTGGAGCCAAATTCTGGCTCTCTGCACTTATTCGCAGTTTGATATTACGACTTTTTATACCCAACATATGCCAAGTACTGAAAGCGGCAGTGAGTCACATTTTGAACAAACTCCCCTGCAGTGTTCAAAATATCCCAAACATCCCAATTTCGAGGCCTGAGCCATATATTGGAGCCAAATTCTGGCTCCCTGCACGTATTCGCAGTTTGAAATTCGACTTTTTATACCCAACATCTGCCAAGTACTGAAAGCGGCAGTGAGTCTCATTTTGCACAAACTCAACTGCAGTTGTCAAAATATCCCAAATATCCCAATTTTGAGGCCTGAGCCATATTTTGGATCCAACTTCTGGCTCTCTGCACGTATTCGCAGTTTGAAATTACGACTTTTTATACCCAACTTATGCCAAGTACTGAAAGCTGCGTTTGGTCACATTTGTCCCAAACCTCCCTGCAGTTGTCAAAATATCCCATACATGTCAATTTCGAGGCCTGAGCCATATTTTGGAGCCAAATTCTGGCTCTCTGCACGTATTCGCAGTTTGAAATTACGACTTTTTATACCCAACATATGCCAGGTCCTGAAAGCGGCATTTGGTCACATGTGACCCTAACCTCCCTGCAGTTTTAAAAATATCCCAAACATCCGAATTTCGAGACCTGAGCCATATTTTGGAGCCAAATTCTGGCTCTCTGCACGTATTCGCAGTTTGAAATTATGACTTTTTATACCTAACATATGCCAAGTACTGTGAGCGGCAGTGAGTCATATTTTGAACAAACTCCTCTGCAGTTTTCAAAATATCCTAAATATCCCAATTTCGAGGCCTGAGCCATATTTTGGAGCCAAATTCTGGCTCTCTGCACGTATTCGCAGTTTGAAATTACGACTTTTTATACCCAACATATGCCAAGTATGGAAAGCAGCGTTTGGTCACATTTGTCCCAAACCTCCCTGCAGTTAGAAAAATATCCCAAACATCCGAATTTTGAAGCCTGAGCCATATTTTGGAGCCAAATTCTGGCTCTCTGCCCTTTTTCGCAGTTTGATATTACGACTTTTTATACCCAACATTTGCCAAGTACTGAAAGTGGCAGTGAGTCACATTTAGCACAAACTCCCCTGCAGTTTTCAAAATATCCCAAACATCTCAATTTCGAGGCCTGAGCCATATATTGGAGCCAAATTCTGGCTCTCTGCACGTATTCGCAGTTTGAAATTACGACTTTTTATACCCAACATATGCAAAGTATTGAAAGCGGAGTTTGGTCACATTTGTCCCAAACCTCCCTGCAGTTTTCAAAATATTCCAAACATCCCAATTATAAAGCCTGAGCCATATTTTGGAGCCAAATTCTGGCTCTCTTCACATATTCGCAGTTTGAAATTACGACTTTTTATAGCCAACATATGCCAAGTACTAAAAGCAGCAGTGAGTCACATTTTGAACAAACTCCTCTGCAGTTTTCAAAATATCCTAAATATCCCAATTTCGAGGCCTGAGCCATATATTGGAGCCAAATTCTGGCTCTCTGTACGTATTCGCAGTTTGAAATTACGACTTTTTATACCCAACATATGCCAAGTACTGAAAGCGGCAGAGAGTCACATTTTGAAAAACTCCTCTGCAGTTTTCAAAATATCCTAAATATCCAAATTTCGAGGCCTGAGCCATATTTTGGAGCCAAATTCTGGCTGTCTGCACGTATTCGCAGTTTGAAATTACGACTTTTTATACCCAACATATGCCAAGTATGGAAAGCGGCGTTAGGTCACATTTGTCCCGAACCTCCCTGCAGTTTTAGAAATATCCCAAACATCCCAATTTCGAAGCCTGAGCCATATTTTGGAGCCAAATTCTGGCTCTCTGCACTTATTCGCAGTTTGATATTACGACTTTTTATACCCAACATATGCAAAGTATTGAAAGCGGCAGTGAGTCACATTTTGCACAAACTCCCCTGCAGTTTTCAAAATATCCCAAACATCCCAATTTCGAGGCCTGAGCCATATATTGGAGCCAAATTCTGGCTCTCTGCACTTATTCGCAGTTTGATATTACGACTTTTTATACCCAACATATGCAAAGTATTGAAAGCGGCAGTGAGTCACATTTTGCACAAACTCCCCTGCAGTTGTCAAATATCCCAAATATCCCAATTTTGAGGCCTGAGCCATATTTTGGAGCCAAATTCTGGCTCTCTGCACGTATTCGCAGTTTGAAATTACGACTTTTTATACCCAACTTATGCCAAGTACTGAAAGCTGCGTTTAGTCACATTTGTCCCAAACCTCCCTGCAGTTGTCAAAATATCCCAAACATCTCAATTTCGAGGCCTGAGCCATATTTTGGAGCCAAATTCTGGCTCTCTGCACGTATTCGCAGTTTGAAATTACGACTTTTTATACCCAACATATCCCAAGTACTGAGAGCGGCAGTGAGTCACAATTTGAACAAACTCCTCTACAGTTTTCAAAATATCCTAAATATCCCAATTTCGAGGCCTTAGCCATATTTTGCACCCAAATTCTGGCTCTCTGCACGTATTCGCAGTTTGAAATTACGACTTTTTATAACCAACATATGCCAAGTACTGAAAGCGGCAGTGAGTCACATTTTGAACAAACTCCCCTGCAGTTTTCAAAATATCCCAAACATACCAATTTCGAGGCCTGAGCCATATATTGGAGACAAATTCTGGCTCTCTGCACTTATTCGCAGTTTGATATTACGACTTTTTATACCCAACATATGCCAAGTACTGAAAGCGGCAGTGAGTCACATTTTGCACAAACTATCTTGCAGTTTTCAAAATATCTCAAACATCCCAATTTCGAGGCCTGAGCCATATATTGGAGCCAAATTCTGGCTCTCTGCACGTATTCGCAGTTTGAAATTCGACATTTTATACCCAACATATGCCAAGTACTGAAAGCGGCAGTGAGTCACATTTTGCACAAACTCCCCTGCAGTTGTCAAAATATCCCAAATATCCCAATTTTGAGGCCTGAGCCATATTTTGGAGTCAAATTCTGGCTCTCTGCACGTATCCGCAGTTTGAAATTACGACTTTTTATACCCACCATATGCCAAGTATTGAAAGCGGCGTTTGGTCACATTTGTCCCAAACCTCCCTGCAGTTATCAAAATATCCCAAGCATCCCAATTTCAAAGCCTGAGCCATATTTTGGAGCCAAATTCTGGCTCTCTGCACGTATTCGCCGTTTGAAATTACGACTTTATTATACCCAACATATGCCAAGTACTGAAAGCGGCCTTTGGTCACATTTGTCCCAAACCTCCCTGCAGTTTTCAAAATATCCCAAACATCCCAATTTCGAGGCCTGAGCCATATTTTGGAGCCAAATTCTGGCTCTCTGCACGTATTCGCAGTTTGAAATTACGACTTTTTATACCCAACATATGCCAAGTATTGAAAGCGGCAGTGAGTCACATTTTGCACAAACTCCCCTGCAGTTTTCAAAATATCCCAAACATCCCAATTTCGAGGCCTGAGCCATATATTGGAGCCAAATTCTGGCTCTCTGCACATATTCGCATTTTGAAATTCGACTTTTTATACCCAACATATGCCAAGTACTGAAAGAGGCAGTGAGTCACATTTTGCACAAACTCCCCTGCAGTTTTCAAAATATCCCAAATATCCCAATTTTGTGGCCTGAGACATATTTTGGAGCCAAAATCTGGCTCTCTGAACATATTCGCAGTTTGATATTATGAATTTTATACCCAACTTATGCCAAGTACTGAAAGCTGCGTTTGGTCACATTTGTCCCAAACCTCGCTGCAGTTTTCAAAATATCACAAACATCTCAATTTCGAGGCCTGAGCCATATTTTGGAGCCAAATTCTGGCTCTCTGCACGTATTCGCAGTTTGAAATTACGAGATTTTATACCCAACATATGCCAGGTATTGAAAGCGGTGTTTGGTCACTTTTGACCCAAACCTCCCATCAGTTTTCAAAATATCCCAAACATCCAAATTTCGAGGCCTGAGCCATATTTTGGAGCCAAATTCTGGCTCTCTGCACGTATTCGCAGTTTGAAATTACGACTTTTTATACCCAACATATGCCAAGTATTGAAAGCGGCAGTGAGTCACATTTTGCACAAACTCCCCTGCAGTTTTCAAAGTATCCCAAACATCCCAATTTCGAGGCCTGAGCCATATATTGGAGCCAAATTCTGGCTCTCTGCACATATTCGCATTTTGAAATTCGACTTTTTATACCCAACATATGCCAAGTACTGAAAGAGGCAGTGAGTCACATTTTGCACAAACTCCCCTGCAGTTTTCAAAATATCCCAAATATCCCAATTTTGTGGCCTGAGACATATTTTGGAGCCAAAATCTGGCTCTCTGAACATATTCGCAGTTTGAAATTATGACTTTTATACCCAACTTATGCCAAGTACTGAAAGCTGCGTTTGGTCACATTTGTCCCAAACCTCGCTGCAGTTTTCAAAATATCACAAACATCTCAATTTCGAGGCCTGAGCCATATTTTGGAGCCAAATTCTGGCTCTCTGCACGTATTCGCAGTTTGAAATTACGACTTTTTATACCCAACATATCCCAAGTACTGAGAGCGGCAGTGAGTCACAATTTGAACAAACTCCTCTACAGTTTTCAAAATATCCTTAATATCCCAATTTCGAGGCCTGAGCCATATTTTGCAGCCAAATTCTGGCTCTCTGCACGTATTCGCAGTTTGAAATTACGACTTTTTATAACCAACATATGCCAAGTACTGAAAGCGGCAGTGAGTCACATTTTGCACAAACTCCCCTGCAGTTTTCAAAATATCCCAAACATCCCAATTTCGAGGCCTGAGCCATATATTGGAGACAAATTCTGGCTCTCTGCACTTATTCGCAGTTTGATATTACGACTTTTTATACCCAACATATGCCAAGTACTGAAAGCGGCAGTGAGTCACATTTTACACAAACTATCCTGCAGTTTTCAAAATATCCCAAACATCCCAATTTCGAGGCCTGAGCCATATTTTGGAGCCAAATTCTGGCTCTCTGCACGTATTCGCAGTTTGAAATTACGACTTTTTATACCCAACATATGCCAAGTATGGAAAGTGGCGTTTGGTCACTTTTGACCCAAACCTCTCTTCAGTTTTCAAAATATCCCAAACATCCCAATTTCGAGGCCAGAGCCATATTTTGGAGCCAAATTCTGGCTCTCTGCACGTATTCGCAGTTTGAAATTACGACTTTTTATACCCAACATATGCCAAGTACTGAAAGCGGCTGTGAGTCACATTTTGCTCAAACTCCCCTGCATTTGTCAAATATCCCAAATATCCCAATTTTGAGGCCTGAGCCATATTTTGGAGCCAAATTCTGGCTCTCTGCACGTATTCGCAGTTTGAAATTACGACTTTTTATACCCAACATATGCGAAGTATGGAAAGTGGCGTTTGGTCACTTTTGACCCAAACCTCTCTTCAGTTTTCAAAATATCCCAAACATCCCAATTTCGAGGCCAGAGCCATATTTTGGAGCCAAATTCTGGCTCTCTGCACGTATTCGCAGTTTGAAATTACGACTTTTTATACCCAACATATGCCAAGTACTGAAAGCGGCAGTGAGTCACGTTTTGAACAAACTCCTCAACAGTTTTCAAAATATCCTAAATATCCCAATTTCGAGGCCTGAGCCATATTTTGGAGCCAAATTCTGGCTCTCTGCACGTATTCGCAGTTTGAAATTACGACTTTTTATACCCAACTTATGCCAAGTACTGAAAGCTGCGTTTGGTCACATTTGTCCCAAACCTCCCTGCAGTTGTCAAAATATCCCAAACATCTCAATTTCGAGGCCTGAGCCATATTTTGGAGCCAAATTCTGGCTCTCTGCACGTATTCGCAGTTTGAAATTACGACTTTTTATACCCAACATATCCCAAGTACTGAGAGCGGCAGTGAGTCACAATTTGAACAAACTCCTCTACAGTTTTCAAAATATCCTAAATATCCCAATTTCGAGGCCTGAGCCATATTTTGCAGCCAAATTCTGGCTCTCTGCACGTATTCGCAGTTTGAAATTACGACTTTTTATAACCAACATATGCCAAGTACTGAAAGCGGCAGTGAGTCACATTTTGCACAAACTCCCCTGCAGTTTTCAAAATATCCCAAACATCCCAATTTCGAGGCCTGAGCCATATATTGGAGACAAATTCTGGCTCTCTGCACTTATTCGCAGTTTGATATTACGACTTTTTATACCCAACATATGCCAAGTACTGAAAGCGGCAGTGAGTCACATTTTACACAAACTATCCTGCAGTTTTCAAAATATCCCAAACATCCCAATTTCGAGGCCTGAGCCATATTTTGGAGCCAAATTCTGGCTCTCTGCACGTATTCGCAGTTTGAAATTACGACTTTTTATACCCAACATATGCCAAGTATGGAAAGTGGCGTTTTGTCACTTTTGACCCAAACCTCTCTTCAGTTTTCAAAATATCCCAAACATCCCAATTTCGAGGCCAGAGCCATATTTTGGAGCCAAATTCTGGCTCTCTGCACGTATTCGCAGTTTGAAATTACGACTTTTTATACCCAACATATGCCAAGTACTGAAAGCGGCTGTGAGTCACATTTTGCACAAACTCCCCTGCATTTGTCAAATATCCCAAATATCCCAATTTTGAGGCCTGAGCCATATTTTGGAGCCAAATTCTGGCTCTCTGCACGTATTCGCAGTTTGAAATTACGACTTTTTATACCCAACATATGCCAAGTACTGAAAGCGGCAGTGAGTCACATTTTGAACAAACTCATGTACAGTTTTCAAAATATCCTAAATATCCCAATTTCGAGGCCTGAGCCATATTTTGGAGCCAAATTCTGGCTCTCTGCACGTATTCGCAGTTTGAAATTACGACTTTTTATACCCAACATATGCCAAGTATGGAATGTGGCGTTTGGTAACATTTGTCCCAAACCTCCCTGCAGTTTTAAAAATATCCCAAACATCCGAATTTCGAAGCCTGAGTCATATTTTGGAGCCAAATTCTGTCTCTCTGCACTTATTCGCAGTTTGATATTACGACTTTTTATACCCAACATATGCCAAGTACTGAAAGCGGCAGTGAGTCACATTTTGCACAAACTCCCCTGCAGTTTTCAAAATATCCCAAACATCCCAATTTCGAGGCCTGAGCCATATATTGGAGCCAAATTCTGGCTCTCTGCACGTATTCGCAGTTTGAAATTCGACTTTTTATACCCAACATATGCCAAGTACTGAAAGCAGCAGTGAGTCACATTTTGCACAAACTCCCCTGCAGTTGTCAAAATATCCCAAATATCCCAATTTTGAGGCCTGAGCCATATTTTGGAGCCAAATTCTGGCTCTCTGCACGTATTCGCAGTTTGAAATTACGACTTTTATACCCAACTTTTGCCAAGTACTGAAAGCTGCGTTTGGTGACATTTGTCCCAAACCTCGCTGCAGTTTTCAAAATATCCCAAACATCTCAATTTCGAGGCCTGAGCCATATTTTGGAGCCAAATTCTGGCTCTCTGCACGCATTCGCAGTTTGAAATTACGACTTTTTATACCCAACATATGCCAAGTACTGAAAGCGGCAGTGAGTCACATTTTGAACAAACTCCTCTGCAGTTTTCAAAATATCCTAAATATCCCAATTTCGAGGCCAGAGCCATATTTTGGAGCCAAATTCAGGCTCTCTGCACGTATTCGCAGTTTGAAATTACGACTTTTTATACCCAACTTATGCCAAGTACTGAAAGCTGCTTTTGGTCACATTTGTCCCAAACCTCCCTGCAGTTTTCAAAATATCCCAAACATCTCAATTTCGAGGCCTGAGCCATATTTTGGAGCCAAATTCTGGCTCTCTGCACTTTTTCGCAGTTTGATATTACGACTTTTTATACCCAACATATGCCAAGTACTAAAAGCGGCAGTGAGTCACATTTTGCACAAACTCCCTTGCAGTTTTCAAAATATCCCAAACATCCCAATTTCGAGGCCTGAGCCATATATTGGAGCCAAATACTGGCTCTCTGCACGTATTCGCATTTTGAAATTCAACTTTTTATACCCAACATATGCCAAGTACTAAAAGCGGCAGTGAGTCACATTTTGCACAAACTCCCCTGCAGTTTTCAAAATATCCCAAATATCACAATTTTGTGGCCTGAGACATATTTTGGAGCCAAAATCTGGCTCTCTGCACATATTCGCAGTTTGAAATTACGACTTTTATACCCAACTTATGCCAAGTACTGAAAGCTGCGTTTGGTCACATTTGTCCCAAACCTCGCTGCAGTTTTAAAATATCCCAAACATCTCAATTTTGAGGCCTGAGCCATATTTTGGAGCCAAATTCTGGCTCTCTGCACGTATTCGCAGTTTGAAATTACGACTTTTTATACCCAACTTGGCCCGGGAAATGGCTTGGGTGCAGGCCCAGAAATGGCCCGGGTGCAGGCCCAGAAATGGCCCGGGTGCAGGCCTAGAAATGGCCCGGACGCAGGCCCAGAAATCTCCCGGGTGCAGGCACAGAAATGGCCAGGGTGCAGGCCCAGAAATGGCCCGGGTGCAGGCCCAGAAATGGCCCGGGTACAGGCCCAGAAATGGCCCGGGTACAGGCCAAGAAATGGCCCGGGTACAGGTCCAGAAATGGCCCGGGTACAGGCCCAGAAATGGCCCGGGTACAGGCCCAGAAATGGCCCGGGTGCAGGCCCAGAAATGGCCCGGGTGCAGGCCTAGAAATGGCCCCGAAGGCCCAGAAATCTCCCGGGTGCAGGCACAGAAATGGCCAGGGTGCAGGCCCAGAAATGGCCCGGGTACAGGCCCAGAAATGGCCCGGGTACAGGCCCAGAAATGGCCCGGGTACAGGCCAAGAAATGGCCCGGGTACAGGTCCAGAAATGGCCCGGGTACAGGCCCAGAAATGGCCCGGGTACAGGCCCAGAAATGGCCCGGGTACAGGCCCAGAAATGGCCCGGGTACAGGCCCAGAAATGGCCCGGGTACAGGCCCAGAAATGGCCCGGGTACAGGCCCAGAAATGGCCCCGGTACAGGCACAGAAATGGCCCGGGTACAGGCCTAGAAATGGCCCGGGTACAGGCCCAGAAATGGCCCGGGTACAGGCCCAGAAATGGCCCGGGTACAGGCCCAGAAATGGCCCGGGTACAGGCACAGAAAGGGCCCGGGTACAGGCCCAGAAATGGCCCGGGTACAGGCCCAGAAATGGCCCGGGTACAGGCCCAGAAATGGTCCGGGTACAGGCCCGAGAAATGGCCCGGGTACAGGCCCAGAAATGGCCCAGGTACAGGCCCAGAAATGGCCCGGGTACAGGCCCAGAAATGGCCCGGGTACAGGCCCAGAAATGGCCCGGGTACAGGCCCAGAAATGGCCCGGGTACAGGCCCAGAAATGGCCCAGGAACAGGCCCAGAAATGGCCCGGGTACAGGCCTTGCAGGGGGGATTAGGACAAATGTGAACTAACGCCGCTTTCAGTACTTGGCATATGTTGGGTATAAAAAGTCGGAATTTCAAACTGCGAATACGTGCAGAGAGCCAGAATTTGGCTCCAAAATATGGCTCAGGCCTCGAAATTGGGATGTTTGGGATATTTTGAAAACTGCAGGTGAGTTTGTGCAAAATATGACTCATTGCCGCTTTCAGTACTTGGCATATGTTGGGTATAATAAGTCGTAATTTCAAACTGCGAATACGTGCAGAGAGCCAGAATTTGGCTCCAAAATATGGCTCAGGCCTCGATATTGGGATCTTTGGGATACTTTTAAAACAGCAGGGGGGATTGGGACAAATGTGACCAAACGCCGCTTTCAGCACTTGGCATATTTTGGGTATAAAAAGTCGTAATATCAAACTGCGAATACGTGCATAGAGCCAGAATTTGGCTCCAAAATATGGCGTCCATTAGGGAGGCTCCGGCCTCCCCCGATGCTATGAGCCCCTGGATAGCTGCAGTGAGCACACACTGGCCCAAAAAAGCCAGCTGAATTCAAAGATGAGCTCCAGGCGAGGTGTGGAAAGAAAGTCCAGCCAGGAGCGTTCAAACTGCGCGCCAAGATGGCTGACCTTTCGGGCGGGAATCTCTTCCACATCGAAATCTTTTATTGTAGAACTGTTGACAACATACTTTTATCTCAACTTAAGTTTTCGCCACGCATAATTTTTTCTCATTTGGAAAATACATTATCATCTTCACTATAAATGACTTCTATAGCGTGTCATTTCTGCTCACACTCATCTCTAAATAAAATGATTACAAATACTTCCCAAGACAAAAACTGCCTCATCCAGCCCGCCTCTTCCCTCATTCCAAATCCACAAACCCCCCAACAATCCTCCAACTTCATGGGAAGGTCAAGCTTCCCATGACCTTGGAGTCATTGGATATGGGTTTGTGGATGACCTGACCTAGCAGTTTATGCCTTTGGGGAGATCTCCCCCCCCCCTGGCATATGCATTAATGATATATAATGCATATGCCAGCCAGTCCAAGTCTAATCTTAAGATAATTCTCCTATCTCTCAATTTATTCTTTACCTACTCTTCACAGCAAGTCTTTGTCACCCACATTGAACAATATTCTAAGTCTTCACTACCCCAAAACTTGCCTCGCCACCCAGCTTTTACCTTATTATACATCTTTGCTACCCATCATTTGGTTTGTATTAAACATTCAAGGTTAAATGTTTGCCCTTGATCACCTAGCAGCAATTGAGGATACAGATGTAAGCTGATTGGAGAGTCGCGTTCTGAGTGTAAACTAGTAGAACGTAAGTCAAGAAACTGCAGATGGCCTATTGTCCTGCACGTGGCACTTCCTATTTATATCCACCTACACTCATTCATATACGTCTAACCTAAGCTTCAACCAATCAGAGATTCCTATGCCTATTATGATCCAATAATATGGATCCAGTGATCCAGTAGTATGATCCACAATCAATTTGAGAATGGTCCAGGACGGACCGAAACGTCGTTGTCCCTTCACCTTCTAGTGTGTGGTCTGGTCAACATACTTCAGCCACGTTATTGTGACTCGTTGTCTGCACATGATCCAGTAATTTGTTCCACAAATCCACAACCCAGTTACCAAACCAGTATTTACCCAGGTATTTCCTAAATCTGAACTTATCTTCATTTAAAGCCTTATCAATAGCTTCCTTGTTATGCCCATTCATCTACTTGTACACTTCAATCATGTCACGTTAAGGTTTTTCCAACATCTCTTCATATGGAAGCTTTCTAATTTGCGGGATTAACTTTGTCATCCTAACTGACGTGTTCTAGTGAATTATGTCCATTCTTTAGCATGGCGATCAAAACTGAACGGCATAATCTAAATGGGACCTAAAAACAATACGTTAATAAACCCAGCCGACTTATTGCTAACTCTTCTATAAATAAATCTATGGGAAAGAAAAGCTCTCAGCCTGTTAACAAGAGTGTACAAATCCACAAGGGCCGGGACGAGGATTCAAACCTGCATCCGAGAGCTTCCCAGACGCTGCCGTAATCGACTGAGCTACGACATGGTCAAAAGGAGTTGAAACCGAAGTTCTACTGAACTTACTGGATCCTGCAGCCTCTCCGAGGCACAAACCAGTGTTAGTGTAACAAGAATGTGAAGTTTTCTACGTCCATCTAGTTCCACCCGCTCCTCCCCAGAACTAGTTGTTAACTTTACCTTGACTCCTCTGATCCAATACTTGTCCACACGTGCCACACTCCTGAAAAAATATTTTTTACATATATTAAGGGCAAGTATAAGTAATTATCAAAAGAATGCACCAAACCAGGAAGGCTATGTAGCAACAGGGTAAGTATAAACAGTTTATTTCAAATACAATCGAGTAGGAATATACAATTATGAATTTCAAGAACACTGGAACCAATCACTGGAAAAGGTGAAATTGCAATGGAGATTAATTACAGATTGTATCAACAATAGCGAGTAGGCAAGACTGATAAGACTGCAATAGCCTAACGGAATACATTTTTGTCTCCGACTCATGAGGCTATTGTTAAGCATCAATGTTCTTTTAAAGTTACATAGAAACACATTACCTTATTAGGGTTTTCCACTAAAACAAACCTTTAGCTAACCTTAGTTAAAAGTACTGTGTATTATTAATTTATTTAGCTGTGTATTGGCCTAAATTATATAAATAACATGTTTAAAACCTCCTAAGTACAGTATATGGTCTCTGAGCACTAAACTAACGTTAGAAGCCTAGTGATTACATTGTCAAAAATGACCATTTACAGGTGAATTCATTTTACATCGCAGAGTAAACAAGATGCAAACAATTAACATCTTCCATCTATTAGATAAACAATTATCTAGTCGTCCCTTCACTTTCTAGTGTGTGGTTTGGTCAACATATTTCAGCCCCCGTTATTGTGACTCCTCGTCTGCAATTATCTTCCCCATTTATCTGCACAATTGCTATCATGATATGACCACTCCATCGCCCTAGTCGTTAACACTAAACAATCTAGGGCGACTTGTTGCTAAACATTATATGCCACCTTTACCTTAGCTACAAGACACCGTGTACATATTATGAAACTACCTTTAATGTCATAATGCAGCAGTTTGCGCGCTCAAAATACAGATTGACAAACTCCTCAGGAACCGTAGGGGAACCTTTGACAAACCGCCGGCTTCCTGTTGCCGTAGAGGGCACAATGGAGAAATGGTGGCCCTCTGGTAAATTAAGTCAATATTACCTAGGAGTTATGATGTACCAGCCATTAAACATCTGGGACTCACAGTTAATATGAAAACAATCCTTAAGAATAGTTAAACGAATCACTGACTTAGTCTTAAACGAACAACATTGAATATTGAACTGTACGAGTCTCTTGTGGCCCCATCTGGCCTACTGTGTCCTAATATGGAAACCTCACTTCAAAAACACATCAATGATTTTCCGCTTTGGAGAAAATTCAAGACAGCAACAACAATCATGCCAGAACTTGTTCAACTGTCACTACCTCGAATCTTTGAAGGACTAACACTATAAATGTTTAAATTGTTATAGATTTTGATAGATTAGCCTATAAATTTTCCTAGAAATTACCTACTTAATATTATCTGTTAGATTAAGGACCTGCCCGAAGTGCTATGCGTACTAGTGGCTTTACAAGAATGTAAACACATAGTGCTATGTACTCCTTGTCACCTGTCCTCTTGACAATAGCGTCGCTTTTGGCCGTTTACCCGTATGGCCGAATATGGACGTAATTTGAAAATGAAAACAAAATGAAAATAAATTTGGGATTTTTTTTTTCAACAACAATAAGTAAAGGGTCCTCTGATAGGTTAGGTGGGCAGGAAATTCTCATAAAGTTTCAAAACGTTATGAAAAATGTTAATGGAAAGAATCCTCTTCTAAGCTTGCCGAGTAAGCCGGACGACTCAAACAGAAAACGGAACAGTGCGTCACTTTTGTGAGTCGATTTCATTTCAAATTACGTCCAAATTTGGCCATAGCGCCGCGCATACCAGCCAAAAGTGACGTTAGTTTTAAGAGAACGGGTTGATCAGAAACCCAATATAACTTGTAGTTATATAAATAAATAAATAACAGCCGAGGCCTTTGTAATACTGACCAAGTTGGAGGTCATTAACACAGACCACTTCTCTAAAATGTCATATTTGACACAGACAGGCTGGACAACAGCTTCAAGCTCAACAAGCCACAATGTAACACAGAAAATAGATGTGTTGTTTCCCCCATAGGATTATTAACCCATGAACCCACTTAACCACTCAAGTCGTAAATGCCGAGTCATTCCTCTTGTTCACAATATACACACGACAAATCCTCAATAAAGTAAGAGGAGGGGGGGGGAGTAGGAAGGCTGACCTTTGACAAGACGCCGCCGTCTTGTCCCCGTCGAGGCCACTGTAGATGGTGGCCCTGAGGTCAATTCATCATAGGAGCCCTTCTCCTTCCATCATTCTGAATCATGCTCATCATACTAACCTGCACCCCCTCAATCCCCCCCCCCCACTCCCACGATCTTCACACAATCTGTGGCCAACATTTTTCGTTTCATTCAGATTTTCATCAAAATATGTCGAAGATTTCTCTTTGGGTTGTTTTAAGGGGCCTGACAGCCGAGTGAACAGCGCTTCGGATTCGTAATCCTGAGGTTCCGGGTTCGATCCCCGGTGGAGGCTGAAACAAATGGGCACTTTCTTTCACCCTGATGACCCTGTTTACCTATCAGTAAATAAGTACCTGGGAGTTAGACAGCTGCTATTGGCTGCTTCCTGGGGATGTGTAAGAAAAAGAAGGCCTTGTCGAGGACCGGGCCGCGGGGGACGCTAAGCCCCGAAATCATCTCAAGATAACCTTAAGATTGCTGGCTAACTACTGGCATGGCTATTAAGGCCACCACAAGCGCCCTAATGACTTAACTAGCGGGTACACCTATGGCTGCCACCTGACAGTCACCTCTATATTTTCTCTAAATACATATACTATACAAAATAATAACGAATAACAACATGAAGTACACACCCCGAACAATCCTTCCTATATTATGATTGATTAATGATATCTGTAACACATTTATTTTTTGCTCATTGGTAATCAACGTGACCCTTGCCAGGCGGCGGCTGGTCGACAAATGAGCCACACGTTAAGAAATGGGACTCCCAGACGCGCCACTCACCCTTACTTCACTATAATATCTAAACTGTCAACCTCTAATACAGTTAAGCATCTGACCACCAGAGGCGCTAATGCTCCCCTGTTATTACGCCATCCATATAATGATTGTTCTCATTATTCATTGTTGCAACGTTTAAATACATTCAACACACTGTAGTGACAGTGTCAGATGCAGGCGATGAGTCACAATAACGTGGCTGAAGTATGTTTACCAGACCACACACTAGAAGTTGAAGGGACGACGACGTTTCGGTCCGTCCTGGACCATTCTCAAGTCGATTGTGAAGAGGAGGTAGAGACAGGCAATAAATAGGCAAGAGAGAGTTGAGGAGGAAAGTAAGGTGTAGGGGATAGTAGTAATAATGAGAACTGCAGAAGGAATACTGGCCCATACGAGGCAGCTCCTATTATATCCACCGAAAGAGAAGGAGATAGTAAGAATAAGAAGAGGATAGCAAGGGAGCGTAGGAGAAGACAATGAACAGAAAAAGGGGAGAAGAGTGAAAGAAAAGGAAAGAGAAAGAAAGATAAATGGAAGGGGTAAGCTTATGTTAAGTCGCGTTTGTTAGAAAGATTAGAGCATTTGAGTATATACTGTGAAAGGGAAGAGTCCACAGCAACAAAGCCAGGACTCAAGTTCATGTTGGGTACATTGTGTATCAGAGCCAATTCTACAAGACAGCGTCAGTGTAGAGGCAGGAAAGATTATTTTGTAGGAAGACCAATCAATGGGATGATTAGAATCCCTCACATGGCAGAAGAGAGCATTGTTAGTGTCTGCAGACTTAACACTTCTCTTGTGTTCTTTAAGTCTGTCATTCAGTGTGCGGCCAGTTTGCGTAAATTAAATTTTTTTGACCATCATTGTTTGCTGTGATCGCCAACATGGTATTTAGAAAAAGTTGATCTGCTGCTGACCTCTTGCTAAATCTCTCCACTAAGTGACATTAGACGCTGGATGAATCATAGATCAGCAGTGATGTTGATCTAAATATAGCAGGTGCATTTGAGTGGGTCTGGATTAGTAGGAAAGCATCATGCACTAGCCCCTATCAGTCACCATTCTGCAATATAAACAAAAATCCCCCATGCTTTCCACATCACTTGTAATACAGGAAATATGGAGTGGATTAACAGGAATGAGAGAGGACCAAGTCAGAGAGAGAGAGCTGAGGGTAAAGGAAGTCAATGTTCCCTCTCTATTACAAGCCAAAACAAAAATTCATACCTTGGATTAATTTCCAACTGTGGCTGCAAAAGTGAGTATCTGGTGTCTTCGGGTACTGTGTAAATTGAGTGTGTACGAAGTGTCTTGCTGCACCCATCTCTTCCACAGTGATGACACATGGATGCGACTCCAGACGAGAAGTAGCCTTCACTCCCCAACATCGTCCAGCCAACACAGTTTTTAGCCAGTCCATGAATTCAGTTGCTTCGGAACGACGAAGACTACTCTCAGCTGACACTGTAAAAAAAAATTGGACACAATTTATATGTTATATGCAATAAAAACCCAGAGTTGAATGTAATGAAACGCCATTTTCTGGGTGAGACCTGGAGGCTCCCCGGAGCTTACTAGGCTGATATGCTAATGTCAGCCTTTGGCATCAGTCATGTGTATAGAGTTCTGTGGGCCTACCGGGGACCACGAGGCAGAACCTGGCCCCCTCAGAGAGGGGGCCAGGCATGGGGAGCAATGGCCTATAGAAACCCTCGTGTGGTTGGAAGCATTCTATGTCTGCCATCGACCAGGTCAGGCACCCAGAAAGGTAAGCATCCCAAAACAAATCCCTATTCTGGTGAAATTATTGATACCACAAGCCGAACAAGTGGATAGAACTCCCCCTAAAAGAAACGAGCATGACGTCACACGTCGCCGTGCCGCTTTCTGCACAGCTGGTGGGAGCCTCAGACCCCCTACGCCGGCTATCCACCCTTCAGTTCTGAGGCTGGATGTCAAAACATGCAAAAAACTGCCGACCAGAGGGAGGGAGGGAGGGAGGGATGCCGGGGAGCCTCCGGGTCTCGCCCAGAAAATGGCATTTCATTACATTCAACGCTGGTTTTCTAGCGGAGCCCCTCCGGCTCCCCAAAGCTCCTCAGAGCTACTTACCAAACGACAAAAACATGAGGGACTTACCCCAGAGGCAGTTGGCACTCACCCCTCAAAGCGAAGTCGAGACAACTAGCTGCAACCATCGACCCAAAGCAACACAGGCCTCGGGTCATTGACCAAGTAGCACGCTGCCAGGACCCTGTCCGACCGCCAAAATCTCCGCACCCGAATCTCGGCCCAAGACATGTTACCGAAGACGGCAGCAATGAGCAGCACACTTACGAATGACGTGGCCACGGGGATAGACCGTAGGGTGGCTAGACCGAATAACCCTACAGACGACCTGGGAGACCCGAACCCTGGAAAAGGGAAGGAGGGAGACCGGATCAACCCAAAGCGAGTAACCCGACACAGAAGCCGTGGCGCGCAAATGACGGTGGAGAGCCGCAACCAAACAACACATGATGCACCCACAGCCTGACCAACCAAGCATCAACAACCCAAGGCCCCTCCGGAAAGCAGCCATCTCATTCTTTGCCAGAAAAGAAGTGGGACAAACTGCTAAAGTGCCGGTGCAAATCCTGAGGCATTACGAGCAGGGCAAGTGCGGCGTCGACCCATTACAGATGAAGCCACCCCAGGTGGCACATGCAACCCGGCCTCAGACTCCACCTATGGCCTACCTCGACCAACTCATGGGCATAGCTCTCTTCCTGGCCAGAGCAGAGCACCCGGACATTCTCTGAGAGCCAATCTGGAAGGAGCTCAAGGAGGCTCAGCAAGCCTACGACAGAATCCAAGTGCCGACAGGCCCGAAGGTAATCCACCACAAACAATGCCAACAGCGAGGGAAATAACATGAAGCTGCAGCTCACTAACTTTTGTGAGAAAGGGCGGAGCCAAAGATAGGCATCAAGGGGCTCAAAGTCGAGACCCTTTAAAACCTAGAACACTTTCCCAAGTCCATGCCACTCCAGCATGCAGGGATCGGCAAAGCCGCGCCAAGAAAAGTGAGAAAAACAATGGGGTGTCTGCTAGACAGAACGACCGAAAAACCTTGGACTGTACCAAATAGGATAAGAAGGACCTGAACTCAAAACAGGCCAGGGCCAAAGCCAAGGAAAAAACTGGGCCACACAACAGAAGCTCATGCTCCTCCAAAGGGGAAGACATGAGGACAGAAACCTCCAGAAAGATGCCTACCCCCAGGGAAACCCAAAGGAACCCCGAAAGCAAAATTGAGAGGGAGTCGAACCCAAGTTTAAAACGTACAGGTATGAAATATCCCACTCCTGCATAAAAATACCATGCATGAGTATGAAAATACCCCCCCCCCCCCAGCAGGAGTATGAGTAGCCTGGGAGAAGCTTCGGCACAGCTTGTTTTAACAAAATAACTGGTCACACAGACCACAATGCACCCCACCAACCAAAACACTTCCAAACCAAGGAAAAACAAAGTCACAGATTTACTTATTAAAGGCTTTAATATATTTAATTTATTAATAACACAGATTAAAGGTTTACCTTAAGGGCGAGGACCACCACAAGTGAGGAAGCCCCCCTGAAAGGAGTGTTGACTGAATGCCCCCAGGGAAAGATAACCTTCACCATGCAAGGCTAGTACTTACAGAGCGCACAGAGAAGGAAACCCTGAGCACATGCAGTTCCAGTACACTAAACTCCTGGCTCACGCACACATCCCTATAGGAACACACCCCCTCAAAAGCAAAAACACCAAAGAAAACGGATACCAGAGCCAGAGCAAAGTGACTACCAGGCCCGGACATCAGTATAGAACTAGACTCTGCACGGCCTGGCTGACCCAGGCAGGTGGGTGGGGGCAGACTAGTGAAGAAGGGGGGGGGGGCAGACTAGTGAAGAAGGGGGGGGGGCAGACTAGTGAAGAAGGGGAGGGGGGCAGACTAGTGAAGAAGGGGGGGGGGGGGCAGACTAGTGAAGAAGGGGGGGGGCAGACTAGTGAAGAAGAGGGGGGGGCAGACTAGTGAAGAAGGGGGGGGGGAGACTAGTGAAGAAGGGGGGGGGCAGACTAGTGAAGAAGAGGGTGGGGCAGACTAGTGAAGAAGAGGGGGGGACGGCAGACTAGTGAAGAAGGGGGGGGGCAGACTAGTGAAGAAGAGGGGGGGGGCAGACTAGTGAAGAAGGGGGAGGCAGACTAGTGAAGGGGGGGGCTAGTTTTACAAAATTTTGTTTTCATTGTGGGGGAGTTCGTTTGGGAAATTTTAGGCTACCGTTTCGTTTTAACCATGCGGTAGTCTGTTTTGATTTGCTTATCTTGCTAGGAGCCTTCCCTTGGATGGTGGAAAAGATGATAAACTTTACATTTATTTAAAGTGTTCACAGGCTATTGCTCCCTGGTCCTCTCTGAGGGGGGGGTGAGAACAACTATGAGCCAGGATCTGGCTCATAGTTGTTTTGTTGTATAAGATTCGCTCCTTGGAACAAAAAGTTCCAAGTAGCACGGGCTATGGTGAGCCCGTAGTGGACTTTTTTCTCATAGTCCACAGAAGGCCAACAGAACTCTGCAACTGATGACACCTAGTAGTATGGCAGTTATTCAGTGTGATAGCTTCAGAGAGCTGACAATTTCCCTCACAGAAAATACAATAGCAAAAGCAGTATTAAAAATCAAATTAATTATTTGAATGCACTTGTGTGCAAAGATTCAATGGGCATTATGGAATTTTAATTGATCCAGATTGTAGATGAATGTAGACAATTGGAAAATTACGAGAACAGAAAATTATGGGACACCAGTTATTTCACATTAATATACAAATTAAAAGAGGAGGGGAATTAGCAGTAATATCAGATTTATTTTAAAATTTTCACCAAAGAATGAATGAAAACTTATAAACATAATGTTTTTCTATGTCGTTTTAGCAGCCAGTTAGAGTAGTTATACAATAGTTGTTAAGTTTCTTACTTCCTTCGTTATCAACTGCTTCTTTATCCTGACGCATTTCTTTCTCTACAGAAACAATTTTCCTGTTAGTGAATTCCCGTAGCTGCATGAGAACTGCTTCATCATAGGCATCGTAGCAGAATAACACTTCCACATTGCGTTCCTGCACAGGAGAAAAAAGAAACACATTAACTGTTATATCCTCAGTATCATAATTCTAAGAACTGTCCAGCATTGCAAACATCACTAAATTATTGTATTGAGTGGAACACCTTAAACCTAAATGGTTCAGAGATTAAGGTGTGGATGAACAAGTAAGTCTGTTTTAGACCTGGAACAGTTCCACACCGGCTAGTCTTAGATGATATAACTACTATTTGAGTCTTATTATTTCCACAACCTATTTTGTTCAGGGGAAAGCCCCTAGTGGCTCCCTGAAGCTACTATACTGATATAGTACCAAACTACAAGGTGCCATCAGTTGTGGAGTTCGTATTGACAGAACCTAACCCACCTCACAGGTGCAGGGAGCAAAGACAGTTATGAAAAAAATTATGTCAACTTATTTCTGTTTGCCACCACCAAAGCAAGGCACCTAGAAAATCAATGCAACAAAATAGACCACAGCCTCAAAACCACTAAATGAACGACAATGTAAACAAACAATTGAAAATTCATGAAACTTGAGCTAGCTCATTTGCCTCCACCTCCCTCAACATTTGGGGGAAGGAGGGAGGCAGTCAGGTGTCAGCCAACTGCTCCACCCTCAGTTCTAATGCTGAGATGTATGTGCCTAGTTCCTCTCTCATTGTTCTGGCTCTGGTCTTGGTTTCAGCTCAGTGGTGTTTTGCCCTCGAGGCTTTTTCTGTGTATGGTTGTGCAACGTGAGCCAGGAGTTTAGTGTTCTTAGAGCTGCATGTGCCCAGGGCTACCTTCCATGTGCGCTCATTAAGTGCTGTCCTTGCGTTTTCAGGGTTCACTCCCTAAAGGGGTCTCCATGCTTGTGGTGGCTCTCGCCCTGAAGGTAAGCTTATTGTCTTGGATTGTCAGTCTCTCCTTGGGTCGAGTGTGTTTATATGCTGGTGGGGCGCACTGAGGTAGGCCTTCCAGATTACCATACCTGGTTTGGTCTGCTATTCTCCTGTGTTCCACGGTCGGGTATCTTGAGAGTTAGTGGTACTTAATTGGTAATTCGGTCCTTTTATGGTCTTTATTTTTCATTGTGCCCTCATTCCTCTAAGGGGGGTTTATTTGTGCCATTCCTGACTTATTAGGTTTACCTAGTGTCTAGGCATGGATGTTCCCTTTTTTGGTTTCTCTCTTGCTCTTTCTGGTGGTATTGGGTGTTAATAGGGGAAACCTATACAATTATATAGGAGTTACCACCATGGCGATAACAGTGCCTGGGCATACCTGCAGGGAACATTCACCCTGCAAGCCCTGGAAAACCCCTATGGGTTTGGTGGTCCTTGTGATCCACCCACCATCCCTGCTCTCACTTCGAGCAAATTTCTGGGTTGCGCACCATCCATGCTTTGTGGCAATGTTCAGTTTGTCTGCCTCCACTGCTACATGTTGGGTCTGTGACACCTTTGGCCCTGAGTCATGAAGCGGATGCTCCCTTCAAGTTGCTCTACTCTGCCAATTTTGGAGGGGCTTCTGGCAGCAACTGCTGGTGTCTTTAGTTCCTGGATTGCAGCAGTCAAGGTTGTGTCCCCGGTTTGAGGTCCGGGGCTAGCAAATGATGCTTGTCTCATGGAATAGGCGGTGATTTTGTCCATACCTCCTTTTCCTTCTTTCTCCTTTGGGCAGGGGGTTTGCCCTTCTTTTCCCCTGCCCCTGGCCCAGTAGCAGGTTTAGGGTTGGGGTTTTTCTTTGGGATATCCCTTCGGCAGCTACGAGGGTTGTCCCTTTCAATTCGAGTGTAGACACAGTTGAGCCTTCTCATCTTGCCAAGGTTTCTGGGAACTCCTTTTTTGTTCCATCACACAAAACAATAAAAAACCAGCTTTGAATGTAATGAAACGTCATTTTCTAGGTGAGAGCCCGGAAGCTCCCCAGAGCTATCCAGGCAGATATGTATACAGTATTATTACACTTTGGCATCAGTGTGAATGAAGTTTTAGGCCTCCCAGGGACCACGAGCCAGAGCCTGGCCCCCTCAATGAGGCACGAGGAGCAATGGCCTATAGAACTGCACATGTGATTTGGAGCATTCTATGTCTGCCATTGACCAGGCCAGGCACCCAGAAAGGCAAGCGCCTCAAAACAAGCCCCTCTTCTGGTTAAAACCACTACTGAAACTAACGAGTGGACTCAACTATCCAAATGAAAACGAGCAAGATGTCACATGTGCCGTGTCACTTGTCTGTGCAGCTCCCCCCCCCCTCCAACCCCCGGGAGGGGGAAGGGGGAGCCCCAGACCCCTCATGCCAGCGATCCACACCCCAGTTATAGGCTGATGTGATAAGGCTCAGTCGTGTGGCTCCAGTTCCAGATTCTCTGTTGTGCTATGCCTTGTGTTCAGTACTGCTCTTACAGTGGCGTGTGAGCTGGGAGTAATAATCTAATATTCACAGGTACTCGGGCTGCATGTGCTTAGGGTTCCCTTCCCCGAGTGCCCTGTACCGAGTGCCCTGTACTGAGTGCTGAGTGCCCCAGCCCTTGGGGACTGGGGTTGTCTTCCACAAGGCACCTTGGGAACTACCTCTGTTGGTCTTTTGCTGCTCGGTAATTGACCGCCCTGGGAGTGTTGGGGGGTTTCCTTCTCGCTTTTTACCTTGGAGTAACTGGTAGTTTCTACACTGGTAGGAGCACAGGGTACTGCGCATCTAGTTTTCACATATTACAGTGGCCGGCTCTGTTCCTTCTGGGTACCTTTGTCCTCTTGCATGGTTTTTCTTTTCATTTTTTTGTACCTAGTGGGGGGCCGGGTTTTGTACCTAGTGGGGGGGGGGCTGCTTTTGTACCCTGGGGGGGGGCCCTGCTTTTGTACCTAGTGGGGGGGGCCTGCTTTTATACCTAGTGGGGGGGGGCCTGCTTTTGTTCCCCTGCCCCCTGTTATATTAGGACCCTGACCTCCTGGGTTCGGTGGTTCCCCCTGCTTGGCCCCCGTGAGTGGACACGTCCCGGGGGTTCAGTTTTAGAAATTTGTTTGGTAGACTTGGGTGCCAGTTAGCAGTACCCTGGCTGGGCTTACCCTTAACAAAACCTGTCTTAGGGCCCTAGGAGGCCCTGTAGGGGTGAAAGGGGTCCAATGGATGCGACCCCTGGGTCCCCACTCACTTTTTGAGAGTTTGAAGGTTGCTCCGTCCCCTTGTGTCAGGGCAACGCTCAATGTTTTTGCCTCCGTTATGCTGCCTGTCAAGTAAGTGACACCTTCGACCCCGAGTCCTATTGTTACGAATCTTACTAGGATTCTAACATTTCTCCTGATGCTTATATTACTATTGTCTTGTTCTATAATTATTATAGTATCCACTTGGATGATATTAGATTCTTGTATGTTATATATTGTAGCATGCTGTTGTGTGCCTGAGTTGCATTATATTGTATGAGGCTTTTGCAAGTATTTTCATGTTGGTTTCTCCGTGTGGGGGGTTGACCATATTTGGATGTGGCCAGTGTGGGAACTTGATGTCAAGCGAGTGAGTATAGTTCAACCTTGACTAATTCTTATTATTGTTTGCCAGTAAACTATATTGAGTAATGTAACATTATTATATACTCTTATGATTAATAATGATTTGAATATTAGTACTACATTTTGTTAGTAGAATTTCTACAATAGTTTATGTAGATGTTTAGTTGATATTGTGGTAGACGCCTGCCCTGGGATCCGACGCTTGGGCAGAGGCTGGCAGCTTTGGTCGAGAGGAGACATATTTTAAGTTAAGTCCTTGGTAATAGTTATTTTAGCTAATACTCGGTTAATTCTCTGGTTAGATGATTGTGTATTTTCCCAAATTAGAATTCATGTGCTGGTGTGATTGCTCATTGCTCAATAAGGATTTTATTTATATTATTGCATGCTAAAGAATATTTCTGACTATTATCTGTATTATTTAATTGTTATGTTTGTCAACCTTAGCGTAGATACATTGTTTTCCCAAGTTATGCAGTGTTTTATTCCCTTTTACCCCTAGACACCTGTTGGCAAGGGGTACGCCAATTACTGAAAGCGGCGGAGGGTCACATTTTGCCCAAACCCCCCTGCAGTTTTCAAAATATCCCAAACATCCCAAATTCGATACCTGAGCCATATTTTGGATCCAAATTCTGGCTCTCTGCACCTATTCTCAGTTTGAAATTCCGACTTTTTATACAAAAAATCTGCCAATTACTGAAAGCAGCATTGGGTCACATTTTGCCCAAACCCCTCTGCAGTTTTCAAAATATCCCAAACATCCCAAATTCGATACCTGAGCCATATTTTGGATCCAAATTCTGGCTCTCTGCACCTATTCTCAGTTTGAAATTCCGACTTTTTATACAAAAAATCTGCCAATTACTGAAAGCAGCATTGGGTCACATTTTGCCCAAACCCCTCTGCAGTTTTCAAAATATCCCAAACATCCCAAATTCGATACCTGAGCCATATTTTGAACCCAAACTCTGGCTCTCTGCACCTATTCGCAGTTTGAAATTCCGACTTTTTATACCAAACATATGCCAATTACTGAAAGTGGCGGTGGGTCACATTTTGCCCAAACCCCACTGCAGTTTTCAAAATATCCCAAACATCCCAAATTCGATACCTGAGCCATATTTTGGACCCAAATTCTGGCTCTCTGCACCTATTCGCAGTTTGAAATTCCGACTTTCTATACCAAAAATATGCCAATTACTGAAAGCGGCGGTGGGTCACATTTTGCCCAAACCCCCCTGCAGTTTTCAAAATATCCCAAACATTCCTAATTCGACGCCAGAGCCACATTTTGGAGCCAAAATCTGGCTCTCTGCACGTATTCGCAATTTGAAATTCCACCCTTTTTATACCGAAAATATGTCAATTACTGAAAGCGGCGGTGGGTTCTTCTTAATTCTAAATGCCCACCCGGGAAGGAGTGAATGCGGAGCAAGGAGCTGGGAACTGAGTCGCTGACCAAGAGGGCAAGTCCCCCTCCACCCCGTACTGGCCGATCTTGTCTATAGACCGAATACCCCAACACCGTGAAGCAAAGGTCGTCAGTAAGCCAAGTCTCACAGAATCCCACGATCAACGGTGTTGCGCTGGCGATAAAATTGCATATTATTTGCGTCTTCTTAAAAAGGGAGTGGGCATTCCAAAACACCACAGTATTCTCAGGATGGGGCGCCATTTACCCTGAAATACAACAGCTCACTTTTTGACCACCTGTGCACAGACGTCTCCAAAAGGGAAACCACCAGAAAAAGCCTTAAAACCCTCATACAAAGTAAAATGTGTGGTATCAATGACAGCCAGTCCAAAGGCTGTTGATCATTGTTCGGCTCGCGAACTCTCTTGACGGCGCCAGCGACTGGTAGGTGCTTCGCTCTGGGCCTCATGTTCCACCGGTGTCACAATTCCCTGGGAAAGCGCCTGGGGGACCAGAGGATCGTCAGGGCTGTCTGATGGAGCAGTACCTCCTGATCGATGGGTGTGTCGACGACGCCGGTGTTGTCTTCTTTGAGGAGAGGCAGGAGGGTGTCGAGTGCCAGGCTCCAGCCGAGACTGAGCGTCCATGTCTGTATCCGTGGATGAGTTTCCGTCCATGTCAAGGCTACCCAGGAGGGAAAATTGATTAGCAACCTGGGCGTATGAGGCATGTGACTGGGACAGGCAAGAGGGTCTGCTAGTTCTTACTTGTGATGAGGCCCGACCAGGGGAAACCTGGAGGCGAGAAGAAGCGATAGGCTGATTGAGAGCGTGCAACCTCTGGAGCAGCTCCTGTCGAGGGGTCTCCGCTGTTTTATGATCGATGTCCATGTTACGAACCCGGATCCAGCGTCCGAGCAAGGAGCAGCAACGACTACGCCATCTGTGGGTCAGCTCCCGAAACCCCCGCCAAACGGACGACGACACCTGGTGAGGACAGCGTGTACTGGCCTCGAGGACCAGTTTCCAGTCTGGTTCCGCGCTCAACACCGCCGCTCCTGACCTCTGGTGAGGTGGTGCTCCGACGACAACGCCATCTATGGACTGGATACGTCAGGTGTTTGTGCCCGAGCCCTTAAGTGAGGTGTATTAGTGTCCCGGTTATTGATGACGTGTCTGCTTACAGAGCCGACCTGGGACTACTGTGATGGGAGTCGAGTCAGTCTACCCGAGGCAGCCAGTCTCCATACTGTGAAGTTTGCTGCAGCTGTTGTGACGTCGTCCCCCCGGAAGAACACTGTGGTGTGTTAGCCTGCCAGTGGAGTGGCAGTGAAAGGATTTACCCGGGACCGACTGTTGGAGACGATCATCCACTGGGGTATTGAGGACAGGAGGGTGATTTGTGATATCACACGAGACTCCTGTCTAGGGCGTACCCCTTATATCGTTCGTGGAGTGGCCGTACCAGCCTTGGTGGCTCAGTACCTGCCAGCAGACCAGCTGGACGTGTGGTTGACGGCCTCCACGACGGTGCCCCCAGTGGACCTGCGTTTTGGCTGACCTGTGGCCCGGGTAGGCTCGGCATTCTCAGAGGACACATCGTGAGGCCACGAAGAAAGCACCGCGGACTCAGCACCTAGCTTCTTGATCCAGTCTTCAGCAGAAGACTACATTGTGAATAATCCCCTTGTTTAGTGTTAATACCCCTCCCCCTTGTGCACTCATTAATTTTATATATTTAAACGGTGATGGTGTTAATTATAATATTAAGTTCTTAACTTTCTTTCCCTACTCCCTTTAAGTTCCTTGCGTCACGGATCTCATCCCTTGATAGCCACTTACTGGCTTGGGAACGGATACAATATATCTTCCTCTAACAACATCAGAGTAAGGACCCCGTTGCGTCCCGAGAGGGCCGTAACAGTCCAACCGGAGGGCCTCAAGATATACCGGGCAACCTCAAGATATACCAGGCAACTCTTGGACGTAATCTTGTGATGGTCATGGCATAAAAGACATAACGGTGGGTGCTCTGATGCACCTCACTATCTGTCTGTATGGCCTGTTTTGCCGCAGTTTGCACAGTGTGCTGCATTACGGCAGGCGACGCGACTGTTGCCCAATAGATAACAAGCGTAACATCGTAACACAGGGAAGTTGTAGGGCTGGACCTGATACGAGGTCCTGTGTAGTGCCACCCGATCAGGGAGGGGCCCATCGAATTTTACACGGACCACGGATGTCGAGTTTGCTGCTCCGCGAATCCTGGTAACTTCCAATAATCCCGCTGATGCACCCCCTAACACATGCAGAGCGGTCTGGATGTTATCCACATCAACACTCTGGACATTGGGCCAATCTTCCCATACCGGCCCCGAGACTGCTCCTGCGACAATACCTGTCGGCACCTGACAGGCCAGTCCCCCAACTTAATAATGTCGGATAAACGGATGTGTGATAGAGCCTCCTTTTTTATGTGTAGCTTCAGTGCTGCACTCCTACCCAGGGAATTCAAAGATGAGCCCCAGGCGAGGTGTGGAAAGAAAGTCCAGCCAGGGGCGTTCAATTTGCGCGCCAAGATGGCCGACCTTTGGGCGGGAATCTCCTCCACAACCAAATCTTTTAGTGTGGAGTTGTTGCCAACCTACTTTTATCTGGCATGTATTATGCCAGTTTTCGCCTCGCATAATTTTTTCTCATTCGGAAAAAACATTATTATCTTCACTATAAATTACTACTATAGTGTGTCATTTCTGCTCACACTCATCTCTAAATAAAATGATTACAAATATTTCCAAAGACAAAAACTGCCTCATCCAGCCCACCTTTTCCCTCTTGGAGTTGGAGTTGGAGGGTTTGTGGATTTGGAATGAGGGAAGAGGCGGGCTGGATGAGGCAGTTTATATTGAGGCAGCTCCATATTTTGGAGCCAAATTCTGGCTCTCTGCACGTATTCGCAGTTTGAAATTACGACTTTTTTATACCCAACATATGCCAGGTACTGAAAGCGGCGTTTTGTTACATTTGTCCCAAACATCCCAGCAGTTTTACAAAATATCCCAAACATCACAATATCGAGGCCTGAGCCATATTTTGGAGCCAAATTCTGGCTCTCTGCACGTATTCGCAGTTTGATATTACGATTTTTATACCCAACATATGCCAAGTACTGAAAGCGGCAGTGAGTCACATTTTGCACAAACTCCCCTGCAGTTTTCGAAATATCCCAAACATCCCAATTTCGAGGCCTGAGCCATATTTTGGAGCCAAACTCTGGCTCTTTGCACGTATTTGCAGTTTGAAATTACGACTTTTTTATACCCAATATTTGCCAAATACTGAAAGCGGAGTTTGGTCACATTTGTCCTAAACCCCCCCTGCAGTTCTCAAAATATCCCAAACATGCCAATTTCGAGGCATAAGCCATATTTTGGAGCCAAATTCTGGCTCTCTGCACATATTCGCAGTTTGAAATTACGAATTTATATACCCAACATATGCAAAGTACTGAAAGCGGCGTTTCATCACATTTGTCCCAAACCTCCCTGCAGTTTTCAAAATATCCCAAACATCCCAATTTCGAGCCCTGAGCCATATTTTGGAGCCAAATTCTTGCTCTATGCACGTATTCACAGATTGAAATTACGAATTTTTATACCCATCATATGCTAAGTCCTGAAAGCGGCAGTTAGTCACATTTTGCACAAACTCTCCTGCAGTTTTCGAAATATCCCAAACATCCCAATTTCGAGGCCTGAACATTATTTTGGAGCCAAATTCTAGCTTTCTGCACGTATTCGCAGTTTGAAAATACGACTTTTTTATGCCCAACATATGCCAAGTACCGAAAGCGGCGTTTGGTCACATTTATCCCAAACCCCCCCTGCAGTTTTCAAAATATCTCAAACATCCCAATTTCGAGGCATGAGCAATATTTTGGAGCCAAATTCTGGCTCTCTGCACGTATTCGCGGTTTGAAATTACGATATTTAATACCCAACATATGCCAAGTCCTGAAAGCGGCAGTGCGTCACATTTCGCTCAAACTCACCTGCAGTTTTCGAAATATCCCAAATATCCAAATTTTAAGGCCTGAGCCATATTTTGGAGCCAAATTCTGGCTCTCTGCAAGTATTCGCAGCTTGAAATTACCACTTTTTTATACCCAACATATGCCAAGTACTGAAAGCGGCGTTTGGTCACATTTGTCTCAATCCCCCCTGCAGTTTTCAAAATATCCCAAACATCCCAATTTCGAGGTCTGAGCCATATTTTGGAGCCAAATTCTGGCTCTCTGCACGTATTCTCAGTTTGAAATTATGACTTTTTAATACCCAACATATGCCAAGTACTGAAAGCGGCGTTTGGTTACATTTGTCCCAATCCTCCCAGCAGTTTTCAAAATATCCCAAACATCACAATATTGAGGCCTGAGCCATATTTTGGAGACAAATTCTGGTTCTCAGCACGTATTCGCAGCTTTGTTATTACGATTTTTATACCCAACATATGCCAAGTACTGAAAGCGGCAGTGAGTCACATTTTGCACAAACTCCCCTGCAGTTTTCAAAATATCCCAAACATCCCAATTTCGAGGCCTGAGCCATATTTTGGAGCGGAACTCTGGCTCTCTGCACGTATTTGCAGTTTGAAATTACGACTTTTTTATACCCAATATATGCCAAGTACTGAAAGCGGAGATTGGTCACATTTGTCCCAAACCCCCCCTGCAGTTTTCAAAATATCCCAAACATCCCAATTTCGAGGCATGAGCCATATTTTGGAGCCAAATTTTGGCTCTCTGCACGTATTCGCAGTTTGAAATTACGAATTTATATACCCAACATATGCCAAGTACTGAAAGCGGCGTTTCGTCACATTTGTCCCAAACCTCCCTGCAGTTTTCAAAATATCCCAAACATCCCAATTTCGAGGCCTGAGCCATATTTTGGAGCCAAATTCTGGCTCTATGCACGTATTCCCAGTTTGAAATTACGACATTTTATACCCAACATATGCCAAGTACTGAACGCGGCGTTTGGTCACATTTGTCCAAAACCCCCCCTGCAGTTTTCAAAATATCCCAAACATCCCAATTTCGAATCCTGAGCCATATTTTGGAGCCAAATTCTGGCTCTATGCACGTATTCGCGGTTTGAAATTAGGACATTTTATACCCAACATATGCCAAGTCCTGAAAGCGCAGTGAGTAACATTTCGCACAAACTCCCCTGCAGTTTTCGAAATATCCCAAATATCCCAATTTTGAGGCCTTAGCCATATTTTGGAGCCAAATTCTGGCTCTCTGCACGTATTCGAAGTTTGAAATTACGACTTTCTATACCCAACATATGCCAAGTACTGAAATTGGCATTTGGTCACATTAGTTCCAAACCTCCCTGCAGTTTTTCAAAATATCCCAAACATCAAAATTTCGAGGCATGAGCCATATTTTGGAGCCAAATTCTGGCTCTCTGCACGTATTCGCAGTTTGAAATTACGAATTTATATACCCAACATATGCCAAGTACTGAAAGCGGCGTTTCGTCACATTTGTCCCAAACCTCCCTGCAGTTTTCAAAATATCCCAAACATCCCAATTTCGAGGCATGAGCCATATTTTGGAGCCAAATTCTTGCTCTATGCACGTATTCGCTGTTTCAAATTACGACTTATTATAACCAACATATGCCAAGTACTGAAAGCGGCAGTGAGTCACATTTCGCACAAACTCCCCTGCAGTTTTCGAAATATCCCAAATATCCCAATTTCGAGGCCTGAACAATATTTTGGAGCCAAATTCTAGCTTTCTGCACGTATTCGCAGTTTGAAATTACGACTTTTTTATGCCCAACATATGCCAAGTACCGAAAGCGGCATTTGGTCACATTTGTCCCAAACCCCCCCTGCAGTTTTCAAAATATCTCAAACATTCCAATTTCGAGGCCTGAGCAATATTTTGGGCGCAAACTCTGGCTCTCTGCACGTATTTGCAGTTTGAAATTACGAATATATATACCCAACATATGCCAAGTACTGAAAGCGGCGTTTCGTCACATTTGTCCCAAACCTCCCTGCAGTTTTCAAAATATCCCAAACATCCCAATTTCGAGGCCTGAGCCATATTTTGGAGCCAAATTCTGGCTCTATGCACGTATTCGCAGATTGAAATTACGACTCTTTATACTCAACATATGCTAAGTCCTGAAAGTGGCAGTTAGTCACATTTTGCACAAACTCCCCTGCAGTTTTCGAAATATCCCAAATATCCCAATTTCGAGGCCTAAGCCATATTTTGGAGCCAAATTCGGGCTCTCTGCACGTATTCGCAGTTTGAAATTACAACTTTTTTATACCCAACATATGCCAAGTACTGAACGCGGCGTTTGGTCACATTTGTCAAAAAAAAAACTGCAGTTTTCAAAATATCCCAAACATCCCAATTTCGAGGCCTGAGCCATATTTTGGAGCCAAATTCTGGCTCTATGCTTGTATTTGCGGTGTGAAATTACGACATTTTATACCAAACATATGCAAAGTCTTGAAAGCGGCAGTGAGTCACATTTCACACAAACTCCCCTGCAGTTTTCGAAATATCCCAAATATCCCTATTTTGAGACCTGAGCTATATTTTGGAGCCAAATTCTGGCTCTCAACACGTATTCGAAGTTTGAAATTACGACTTTTTATACCCAACATATGCCAAGTCCTGAAAGCGACATTTGGTCACATTTGTCCCAAAACCCCCCCTCAAGTTTTCAAAATATCTCAAACATCCCAATTTCGTGGCCTGAGCAAATGTTTGGAGCCAAATTCTGGCTCTATGCACGTATTCGCGGTTTGAAATTACGACATTTTATACCCAACACATGCCAAGTCCTGAAAGCGGCAGTGATTCACATTTCGCACAAACTCACCTACAGTTTTCGAAATATCCCAAATATCCTAATTTTGATGCCTGAGCCATATTTTGGAGCCAAATTCTGGCTCTCTGCACGTATTCGCAGTTTGAAATTACGACTTTTTTATAGCCAACATATGCCAAGTACTGAAAGCGGCGATTGGTTACATTTGTCCCAAACCTCCCAGCAGTTTTCAAAATATCCCAAACATCACAATATCGAGGCCTGAGCCATATTTTGGAGCCAAATTCTGGCTCTCTGCACGTATTCGCAGTTTGATATTACGATTTTTATACCCAACATATGCCAAGTACTGAAAGCGGCAGTGAGTCACATTTTGCACAAACTCCCCTGCAGTTTTCGAAATATCCCAAACATCCCAATTTCGAGGCCTGAGCAATATTTTGGAGTCAAATTCTGACTCTCTGCACGTATTCGAAGTTTGAAATTACGACTTTTTATACCCAACATATGCCAAGTACTGAACCATGTAGTTTGCCAAGTAGTTTGTTGTGTAGTGTGGAGGAGTGGTGGGAAGAGGAGACGTGAGCAGTGTCAAATGCAATTGGAAAAATGATATTGCATAGATCACTGGGAAGAGAAGAGGACAGAAAGCGTTGCTGTTGACGAACAGCAAGAAAAGCCTCGTCAACTTGCAAGGAGGTGGCATGAATAAGTTCTTGAAGAAGAAGGCGGGCATGTTCAGGGAAAGGAGATCCCGAAGTGTTGAACTGGAGAAAGTGACATAAAGAATGAGGGAGAACTTGCTCAGCAAGACAGTCTTTAAGAAACCTGAGCTGGTTCTTTCGACGCTTGGCGGCAAGAAGGGAAGATTCAAAGGCGCGAAAAGGCCGTTTGAAGGAAGGTAGAGCATCAAAGAAATTAAACAGAGTAAGACGCGTACGTGTGTTTACTAGTTGTGTTTTTACGGGGGTTGAGCTTTTGCTCTTTCGGCCCGCCTCTCAACGATGAGTAACAATAACGTGGCTGAAGTATGTTGACCAGACCACACACTAGAAATTGAAGGGACGACGACGTTTCGGTCCGTCCTGGACCATTCTCAAGTCGATTGTGATGAGGAGGTAGGGACAGGCAATAAATAGGCAGGAGAGAGCTGAGGAGGAAAGTCAGGTGTAGGGGATAGTAGTAATGAGAACTGCAGCAGGCCTATTAGCCCAAACGAGTCAGCTCCCTATTATAACCACCGAAGGAGATAGTAATAGGAAAAAGAAGAGGATAGCAAGGGAGCGTAGGAGAAGACAATGAACAGAAAAAGGGAGAAGAGAGAAAGAAAAGGAAAGAGAAAGAAAAGGAAAGAGAAAGAAAGAAATGGAAGGGGAAAAGCTTATGTTAAGTCACGTTTGTTAGAAAGATTAGAGCATTTGAGTATATACTGTGAAAGGGAAGAGTCCACAGCCAGTTTCACCAAAGTATTGGAAAGGACAAGATGAACAGGAAATTGAGTAGACACCAGCAGCATTAGAAGCAGGAGGAGCAGTGTGAACTAGATTGCTACGAAGTGTGTTAGTTTGTCGAAAGGCGAGTTTAATGTCAAGAGGACGAAAGGTATTGGTAAAAGTTTTAGGTTCAGATATGAAGGGAAGGCATAGTACAGTGCTACTAGTGTTGGAAGCAGGTTTAGGATGAAAGAAATTTCGTTTAGCTTGAGAGTGGGCACAGTTGATGAAATGCAAAGGATAACCAAGGCGAGAGAATGATTTGTAGATAAAGGCAATTTCAGAATCAAGAAACTGAGGGTCGCTGATGCGTAGAGCGTGGAGGAAGAGAGAGACGAGGACACTTAACAGAAGGAGGATGGTAGGAAAAGAAGTGAATGTACATGCCACTATGCATGGGTTTACGGTAGACAGAGAAAGAGAACCCAGACACAGAGCTGTGAACATGAACATCAAGAAAAGGAAGGAGGGAATTAGATTCCCACTCAACTTTGAAATGGATAGAAGGAGCCAGATTGTTAAGAGAGGCGAGGAAAGGCTGGAAAAGACTAAGGTCATGAGGCCATAAAGCAAAAATGTCATCAACATATCGAAGCCAGAGAGAGGGACGAGTATCAATAGAAGGAAGAAGAACAATTTCGAAGTATTCCATGTAGAAATTAGCAAGAACAGGGGAGAGAGGGGAACCCATAGCCCCACCGAAAGTTTGAGTGTAATATTTACCGTTGAAAGAGAAAGAGTTAGATTCAACACAGAGTCTAATGAGATCGAGGAAAACGTCAGTGGGAAGTGGGAGAGGAAGGAGGCCCTCTGACGCCTTCTGTCTGAGGAAAGAGAGAACGTCATCGAGCGGAACATTAGTGAACAGAGAGTCGACATCAAGACTAAGCATCTTACAAGAGGGTTGCAGGCGCAGTCTTTCTATGAAGTCCTGAGAGTGACGAAGGTGGGCAGGGGAAAAAGTGCCAAGGTTAAGGTGTCAGGGTTTTAGCGAGCCAGGAGGCAAGAGGATAGCTGACAGAGCCCCGTGAAGAAATGATAGGACGAAGAGGAACACCAGGTTTATGAGTCTTAGGAAGACCATAGAAATAAGGAAGAGAAGGGCAGATGACACGGAAACGTTTAATGAGATCAAAGTCAGGAGGGCAAAGACTAGAGAGCTGTCTTAGTTTGCGGTTAAAGGAAGTTTTGAGGCGATCCAAAGGGTTAGAAGTCAGAGGAGCATAAGTGCGAGAGTCAGAGAGCAAGACATCTGTTTTCGGAGGTAGTCCTCACGGTCAAGGACAACCACCGAATTGCTTTTGTCGGAAGGAAGGATAAGAATAGAGTTGTTAGATTTCAGGGAGGCAAGGGCAAGCTGGAAGCGACGAGGAAGGTGGTTATTTTTTAGAAAACAAGCTGTCAAGAACGGGAATAAGGGCCCCTCTAAAGGCAGACAGGTCCGAAAGAGTACTAGAGTTAGAATTGACAAACCTGTCAAAGGAACTAATGAGATCAATGCCACAGCGTGGGCCAGGGGAAGTAGCAAAAGACAGACCAAGACCAAGAAGTTCTTGCTGGTGCTTAGAAAGAGAGTAGGACGAAAGGTTGGTAACACAGTCAGAGAGAGAGTATTTGGCCCAAGGACTGTTGGAGATCAGGCGTTGAAGTTTGTTGTGTAGTGTGGAGGAGTGTTGGGAAGAGGAGACGTGAGCAGTGTCAAATGGAATTGGAAAAATGATATTGCATAGATCACTGGGAAGAGAAGAGGACAGAAAGCGTTGCTGTTGACGAACAGCAAGAAAAGCCTCGTCAACTTGCAAGGAGGTGGCATGAATAAGTTCTTGAAGAAGAAGGCGGGCATGTTCAGGGAAAGGAGATCCCGAAGTGTTGAACTGGAGAAAGTGACATAAAGAATGAGGGAGAACTTGCTCAGCAAGACAGTCTTTAAGAAACCTGAGCTGGTTCTTTCGACGCTTGGCGGCAAGAAGGGAAGATTCAAAGGCGCGAAAAGGCCGTTTGAAGGAAGGTAGAGCATCAAAGAAATTAAACAGTGTAAGACGCGTACGTGTGGTATCCATATGCAGGCGATGAGTCACAATAACGTGGCTGAAGTATGTTGACCAGACCACACACTAGAAATTAAAGGGACGATGACGTTTCGGTCCGTCCTGGACCATTCTCAAGTCGATTGTGATGAGGAGGTAGGGACAGGCAATAAATAGGCAAGAGAGAGCTGAGGAGGATAGTCAGGTGTAGGGGATAGTAGTAATGAGAACTTCAGCAGGCCTATTAGCCCATACAAGGCAGCTCCTATTATAACCACCGAAGGAGATAGTAATAGGAAAGAGAAGAGGATAGCAAGGGAGCGTAGGAGAAGACAATGAACAGAAAAAGGGAGAAGAGAGAAAGAAAAGGAAAGAGAAAGAAAGAAATGGAAGGGGGAAAGCTTATGTTAAGTCACGTTTGTTAGAAAGATTAGAGCATTTGAGTATATACTGTGAAAGGGAAGAGTCCACAGCAACAAAGCTAGGACTCAAGTTCATGTTGGGTACATTGTTTATAAGAGCCGATTCTACAAGACGGCGTCTGTGTAGAGTAGAGGCAGGAAAGATTATTTTGGAGGAAGACCAATCAATGGGATGATTAGAATCCCTCACATGGCAGAAGAGAGCATTGTTAGTGTCTGCAGACTTAACACTTCTCTTGTGTTCTTTAAGTCTGTCATTCAGTGTACGGCCAGTTTCACCAAAGTATTGGTGAGGACAAGATGAACAGGAAATAGAGTAGACACCAGCAGCATTAGAAGCAGGAGGAGCAGTGTGAACTAGATTGCTACGAAGTGTGTTAGTTTGTCGAAAGGCGAGTTTAATGTCAAGAGGACGAAAGGTATTGGTAAAAGTTTTGAGTTCAGATATGAAGGGAAGGCATAGTACAGTGCTACTAGTGTTGGAAGCAGGTTTAGGATGAAAGAAATTTCGTTCAGCTTGAGAGTGGGCACAGTTGATGAAATGCATCAGTGAGATGCATGTGAGATGTGAGATGCTGAAACCGGCAGTGAGTCACATTTTGCACAAACTCCCCTGCAGTTTTCAAAATATCCCAAACATCCCAATTTCGAGGCCTGAGCCATATACTTGGAGCCAAATTCTGGCTCTCTGCACGTATTCGCATTTTGAAATTCGACTTTTTATACCCAACATATGCCAGGTACTGAAAGCAGCAGTGAGTCACATTTTGCACAAACTCCCCTGCAGTTTTCAAAATATCCCAAATTTTCCAATTTTGTGGCCTGAGCCATATTTTGAAGCCAAATTCTGGCTCTGCACGTATTCGCAGTTTGATATTACGACTTTTTATACCCATCATATGCCAAGTACTGAAAGCGGCAGTGACTCATTTTTTGCACAAACTCCCCTGCAGTTTTCAAAATAACCCAAACTTCCCAATTTCGATTCCTGAGCCATATTTTGGAGTCAAATTCTGGCTTTCTGCAAGTATTCCCAGTTTGAAATTACGACTTTTTATACCTAACATATGCCAAGTACTGAAAGCGGCAGTGAGTCACATTTTGCACAAACTCCCCTGCAGTTTTCGAAATATCCCAATTTCGATGCCTGAGCCATATTTTGGAGCCAAATTCTAGCTCTCTGCACGTATTCGCAGTTTGAAATTACCACTTTTTTACCCAACTTATGCCAAGTACTGAAAGCTGCGTTTGGTCACATTTGTCCCAAACCTCGCTGCAGTTTTCAAAATATCCCAAACATCTCAATTTCGAGGCCTGAGCCATATTTTGGAGCCAAATTCTTGCTCTCTGCACGTATTCGCAGTTTGAAATTGTGACTTTTTATACCCAACATATGCCAGGTACTGAAAGCGGCGTTTGGTTACATTTGACCCAAACCTCCCTGCAGTTTTCAAAATATCCCATACATCCCAATTTCGAGGCCTGAGCCATATTTTGGAGCCAAATTCTGGCTCTCTGCACTTATTCGCAGTTTGATATTACGACTTTTTATACCCAACATATGCCAAGTACTGAAAGCGGCAGTGAGTCACATTTTGAACAAACTCCCCTGCAGTTTTCAAAATATCCCAAACATCCCAATTTCGAGGCCTGAGCCATATATTGGAGCCAAATTCTGGCTCCCTGCACGTATTCGCAGTTTGAAATTCGACTTTTTATACCCAACATCTGCCAAGTACTGAAAGCGGCAGTGAGTCTCATTTTGCACAAACTCAACTGCAGTTGTCAAAATATCCCAAATATCCCAATTTTGAGGCCTGAGCCATATTTTGGATCCAACTTCTGGCTCTCTGCACGTATTCGCAGTTTGAAATTACGACTTTTTATACCCAACTTATGCCAAGTACTGAAAGCTGCGTTTGGTCACATTTGTCCCAAACCTCCCTGCAGTTGTCAAAATATCCCATACATGTCAATTTCGAGGCCTGAGCCATATTTTGGAGCCAAATTCTGGCTCTCTGCACGTATTCGCAGTTTGAAATTACGACTTTTTATACCCAACATATGCCAGGTCCTGAAAGCGGCATTTGGTCACATGTGACCCTAACCTCCCTGCAGTTTTAAAAATATCCCAAACATCCGAATTTCGAGACCTGAGCCATATTTTGGAGCCAAATTCTGGCTCTCTGCACGTATTCGCAGTTTGAAATTATTATTTTTTATACCTAACATATGCCAAGTACTGTGAGCGGCAGTGAGTCATATTTTGAACAAACTCCTCTGCAGTTTTCAAAATATCCTAAATATCCCAATTTCGAGGCCTGAGCCATATTTTGGAGCCAAATTCTGGCTCTCTGCACGTATTCGCAGTTTGAAATTACGACTTTTTATACCCAACATATGCCAAGTATGGAAAGCAGCGTTTGGTCACATTTGTCCCAAACCTCCCTGCAGTTAGAAAAATATCCCAAACATCCGAATTTTGAAGCCTGAGCCATATTTTGGAGCCAAATTCTGGCTCTCTGCCCTTTTTCGCAGTTTGATATTACGACTTTTTATACCCAACATTTGCCAAGTACTGAAAGTGGCAGTGAGTCACATTTAGCACAAACTCCCCTGCAGTTTTCAAAATATCCCAAACATCCCAATTTCGAGGCCTGAGCCATATATTGGAGCCAAATTCTGGCTCTCTGCACGTATTCGCAGTTTGAAATTACGACTTTTTATACCCAACATATGCAAAGTATTGAAAGCGGAGTTTGGTCACATTTGTCCCAAACCTCCCTGCAGTTTTCAAAATATTCCAAACATCCCAATTATAAAGCCTGAGCCATATTTTGGAGCCAAATTCTGGCTCTCTTCACATATTCGCAGTTTGAAATTACGACTTTTTATAGCCAACATATGCCAAGTACTAAAAGCAGCAGTGAGTCACATTTTGAACAAACTCCTCTGCAGTTTTCAAAATATCCTAAATATCCCAATTTCGAGGCCTGAGCCATATATTGGAGCCAAATTCTGGCTCTCTGTACGTATTCGCAGTTTGAAATTACGACTTTTTATACCCAACATATGCCAAGTACTGAAAGCGGCAGAGAGTCACATTTTGAAAAACTCCTCTGCAGTTTTCAAAATATCCTAAATATCCAAATTTCGAGGCCTGAGCCATATTTTGGAGCCAAATTCTGGCTGTCAGCACGTATTCGCAGTTTGAAATTACGACTTTTTATACCCAACATATGCCAAGTATGGAAAGCGGCGTTAGGTCACATTTGTCCCGAACCTCCCTGCAGTTTTAGAAATATCCCGAACATCCCAATTTCGAAGCCTGAGCCATATTTTGGAGCCAAATTCTGGCTCTCTGCACTTATTCGCAGTTTGATATTACGACTTTTTATACCCAACATATGCAAAGTATTGAAAGCGGCAGTGAGTCACATTTTGCACAAACTCCCCTGCAGTTCTCAAAATATCCCAAACATCCCAATTTCGAGGCCTGAGCCATATATTGGAGCCAAATTCTGGCTCTCTGCACTTATTCGCAGTTTGATATTACGACTTTTTATACCCAACATATGCAAAGTATTGAAAGCGGCAGTGAGTCACATTTTGCACAAACTCCCCTGCAGTTGTCAAATATCCTAAATATCCCAATTTTGAGGCCTGAGCCATATTTTGGAGCCAAATTCTGGCTCTCTGCACGTATTCGCAGTTTGAAATTACGACTTTTTATACCCAACTTATGCCAAGTACTGAAAGCTGCGTTTGGTCACATTTGTCCCAAACCTCCCTGCAGTTGTCAAAATATCCCAAACATCTCAATTTCGAGGCCTGAGCCATATTTTGGAGCCAAATTCTGGCTCTCTGCACGTATTCGCAGTTTGAAATTACGACTTTTTATACCCAACATATCCCAAGTACTGAGAGCGGCAGTGAGTCACAATTTGAACAAACTCCTCTACAGTTTTCAAAATATCCTAAATATCCCAATTTCGAGGCCTTAGCCATATTTTGCAGCCAAATTCTGGCTCTCTGCACGTATTCGCAGTTTGAAATTACGACTTTTTATAACCAACATATGCCAAGTACTGAAAGCGGCAGTGAGTCACATTTTGAACAAACTCCCCTGCAGTTTTCAAAATATCCCAAACATACCAATTTCGAGGCCTGAGCCATATATTGGAGACAAATTCTGGCTCTCTGCACTTATTCGCAGTTTGATATTACGACTTTTTATACCCATCATATGCCAAGTACTGAAAGCGGCAGTGAGTCACATTTTGCACAAACTATCCTGCAGTTTTCAAAATATCTCAAACATCCCAATTTCGAGGCCTGAGCCATATATTGGAGCCAAATTCTGGCTCTCTGCACGTATTCGCAGTTTGAAATTCGACATTTTATACCCAACATATGCCAAGTACTGAAAGCGGCAGTGAGTCACATTTTGCACAAACTCCCCTGCAGTTGTCAAAATATCCCAAATATCCCAATTTTGAGGCCTGAGCCATATTTTGGAGTCAAATTCTGGCTCTCTGCACGTATCCGCAGTTTGAAATTATGACTTTTTATACCCACCATATGCCAAGTATTGAAAGCGGCGTTTGGTCACATTTGTCCCAAACCTCCCTGCAGTTATCAAAATATCCCAAGCATCCCAATTTCAAAGCCTGAGCCATATTTTGGAGCCAAATTCTGGCTCTCTGCACGTATTCGCCGTTTGAAATTACGACTTTATTATACCCAACATATGCCAAGTACTGAAAGCGGCGTTTGGTCACATTTGTCCCAAACCTCCCTGCAGTTTTCAAAATATCCCAAACATCCCAATTTCGAGGCCTGAGCCATATTTTGGAGCCAAATTCTGGCTCTCTGCACGTATTCGCAGTTTGAAATTACGACTTTTTATACCCAACATATGCCAAGTATTGAAAGCGGCAGTGAGTCACATTTTGCACAAACTCCCCTGCAGTTTTCAAAATATCCCAAACATCCCAATTTCGAGGCCTGAGCCATATATTGGAGCCAAATTCTGGCTCTCTGCACATATTCGCATTTTGAAATTCGACTTTTTATACCCAACATATCCCAAGTACTGAAAGAGGCAGTGAGTCACATTTTGCACAAACTCCCCTGCAGTTTTCAAAATATCCCAAATATCTCAATTTTGTGGCCTGAGACATATTTTGGAGCCAAAATCTGGCTCTCTGCACATATTCGCAGTTTGATATTATGACTTTTATACCCAACTTATGCCAAGTACTGAAAGCTGCGTTTGGTCACATTTGTCCCAAACCTCGCTGCAGTTTTCAAAATATCACAAACATCGCAATTTCGAGGCCTGAGCCATATTTTGGAGCCAAATTCTGGCTCTCTGCACGTATTCGCAGTTTGAAATTACGAGATTTTATACCCAACATATGCCAGGTATTGAAAGCGGTGTTTGGTCACTTTTGACCCAAACCTCCCATCAGTTTTCAAAATATCCCAAACATCCAAATTTCGAGGCCTGAGCCATATTTTGGAGCCAAATTCTGGCTCTCTGCACGTATTCGCAGTTTGAAATTACGACTTTTTATACCCAACATATGCCAAGTATTGAAAGCGGCAGTGAGTCACATTTTGCACAAACTCCCCTGCAGTTTTCAAAGTATCCCAAACATCCCAATTTCGAGGCCTGAGCCATATATTGGAGCCAAATTCTGGCTCTCTGCACATATTCGCATTTTGAAATTCGACTTTTTATACCCAACATATGCCAAGTACTGAAAGAGGCAGTGAGTCACATTTTGCACAAACTCCCCTGCAGTTTTCAAAATATCCCAAATATCCCAATTTTGTGGCCTGAGACATATTTTGGAGCCAAAATCTGGCTCTCTGAACATATTCGCAGTTTGAAATTATGACTTTTATACCCAACTTATGCCAAGTACTGAAAGCTGCGTTTGGTCACATTTGTCCCAAACCTCGCTGCAGTTTTCAAAATATCACAAACATCTCAATTTCGAGGCCTGAGCCATATTTTGGAGCCAAATTCTGGCTCTCTGCACGTATTCGCAGTTTGAAATTACGACTTTTTATACCCAACATATCCCAAGTACTGAGAGCGGCAGTGAGTCACAATTTGAACAAACTCCTCTACAGTTTTCAAAATATCCTAAATATCCCAATTTCGAGGCCTGAGCCATATTTTGCAGCCAAATTCTGGCTCTCTGCACGTATTCGCAGTTTGAAATTACGACTTTTTATAACCAACATATGCCAAGTACTGAAAGCGGCAGTGAGTCACATTTTGCACAAACTCCCCTGCAGTTTTCAAAATATCCCAAACATCCCAATTTCGAGGCCTGAGCCATATATTGGAGACAAATTCTGGCTCTCTGCACTTATTCGCAGTTTGATATTACGACTTTTTATACCCAACATATGCCAAGTACTGAAAGCAGCAGTGAGTCACATTTTACACAAACTATCCTGCAGTTTTCAAAATATCCCAAACATCCCAATTTCGAGGCCTGAGCCATATTTTGGAGCCAAATTCTGGCTCTCTGCACGTATTCGCAGTTTGAAATTACGACTTTTTATACCCAACATATGCCAAGTATGGAAAGTGGCGTTTGGTCACTTTTGACCCAAACCTCTCTTCAGTTTTCAAAATATCCCAAACATCCCAATTTCGAGGCCAGAGCCATATTTTGGAGCCAAATTCTGGCTCTCTGCACGTATTCGCAGTTTGAAATTACGACTTTTTATACCCAACATATGCCAAGTACTGAAAGCGGCTGTGAGTCACATTTTGCACAAACTCCGCTGCATTTGTCAAATATCCCAAATATCCCAATTTTGAGGCCTGAGCCATATTTTGGAGCCAAATTCTGGCTCTCTGCACGTATTCGCAGTTTGAAATTACGACTTTTTATACCCAACATATGCCAAGTATGGAAAGTGGCGTTTGGTCACTTTTGACCCAAACCTCTCTTCAGTTTTCAAAATATCCCAAACATCCCAATTTCGAGGCCAGAGCCATATTTTGGAGCCAAATTCTGGCTCTCTGCACGTATTCGCAGTTTGAAATTACGACTTTTTATACCCAACATATGCCAAGTACTGAAAGCGGCAGTGAGTCACGTTTTGAACAAACTCCTCAACAGTTTTCTAAATATCCTAAATATCCCAATTTCGAGGCCTGAGCCATATTTTGGAGCCAAATTCTGGCTCTCTGCACGTATTCGCAGTTTGAAATTACGACTTTTTATACCCAACTTATGCCAAGTACTGAAAGCTGCGTTTGGTCACATTTGTCCCAAACCTCCCTGCAGTTGTCAAAATATCCCAAACATCTCAATTTCGAGGCCTGAGCCATATTTTGGAGCCAAATTCTGGCTCTCTGCACGTATTCGCAGTTTGATATTACGACTTTTTATACCCAACATATGCCAAGTACTGAAAGCGGCAGTGAGTCACATTTTACACAAACTATCCTGCAGTTTTCAAAATATCCCAAACATCCCAATTTCGAGGCCTGAGCCATATTTTGGAGCCAAATTCTGGCTCTCTGCATGTATTCGCAGTTTGAAATTACGACTTTTTATACCCAACATATGCCAAGTATGGAAAGTGGCGTTTGGTCACTTTTGACCCAAACCTCTCTTCAGTTTTCAAAATATCCCAAACATCCCAATTTCGAGGCCAGAGCCATATTTTGGAGCCAAATTCTGGCTCTCTGCACGTATTCGCAGTTTGAAATTACGACTTTTTATACCCAACATATGCCAAGTACTGAAAGCGGCTGTGAGTCACATTTTGCACAAACTCCGCTGCATTTGTCAAATATCCCAAATATCCCAATTTTGAGGCCTGAGCCATATTTTGGAGCCAAATTCTGGCTCTCTGCACGTATTCGCAGTTTGAAATTACGACTTTTTATACCCAACATATGCCAAGTATGGAAAGTGGCGTTTGGTCACTTTTGACCCAAACCTCTCTTCAGTTTTCAAAATATCCCAAACATCCCAATTTCGAGGCCAGAGCCATATTTTGGAGCCAAATTCTGGCTCTCTGCACGTATTCGCAGTTTGAAATTACGACTTTTTATACCCAACATATGCCAAGTACTGAAAGCGGCAGTGAGTCACGTTTTGAACAAACTCCTCAACAGTTTTCAAAATATCCTAAATATCCCAATTTCGAGGCCTGAGCCATATTTTGGAGCCAAATTCTGGCTCTCTGCACGTATTCGCAGTTTGAAATTACGACTTTTTATACCCAACTTATGCCAAGTACTGAAAGCTCTGAGCCATATTTTGCAGCCAAATTCTGGCTCTCTGCACGTATTCGCAGTTTGAAATTACGACTTTTTATAACCAACATATGCCAAGTACTGAAAGCGGCAGTGAGTCACATTTTGCACAAACTCCCCTGCAGTTTTCAAAATATCCCAAACATCCCAATTTCGAGGCCTGAGCCATATATTGGAGACAAATTCTGGCTCTCTGCACTTATTCGCAGTTTGATATTACGACTTTTTATACCCAACATATGCCAAGTACTGAAAGCGGCAGTGAGTCACATTTTACACAAACTATCCTGCAGTTTTCAAAATATCCCAAACATCCCAATTTCGAGGCCTGAGCCATATTTTGGAGCCAAATTCTGGCTCTCTGCACGTATTCGCAGTTTGAAATTACGACTTTTTATACCCAACATATGCTGTTGGATATTTCCAACATCGAATACAGCATTGTTGTATTCTCATTACTTATTACTAACCATACTTAATATTGTAGTAAGTAAAACTAACAACTCGTAGAATTCTCATGTACTAATAATTCATCTGTGTATTAGGCTAGAATTCTCACGTCACCTGACGCCAGTATTGCGTCAGATTTCTTTACAGTAAAACACATTATATTCAATTTGTGTGAGAATTAAATACGATTCTCCATAATTAAAGCATTCTGTATGACAACTGATTGCAGACGAATTGTTCTCTAACTAAAAGCCGAATAGAGCGTTAGAATTATACCGTCTACCTCGCGGTAGTGTTAACGTCATCAATGAATGCCATGGGGAGACATTAATTCCTCTCCCTTATATATTTACTATTCTTAAATAGTTAAATAATAATATTCCGTTCCTCTAAATAATAAACCCATCCAGTCTTTAGAGTTTCAAGCGCGAATGCGAGAAATATTAATGTTCATGCCAATAATTTGTGTAATGAACGTGGACTCGGCGTGGGGGGAGGGACGCGACGCCATTCTCAGTCGGTGACGGTGTCGGGAATGCGGACACGTGCAAGGCCAGAAGGAGGCAAAGCTACGCTTACCGTACTCACAAAAGACGCCATTGTCCAGCAAATAGGACAAGTGTGTCCATCCTCAGATGAAAGCCGCCACTGTGAGGCGTGAACGACCTTGCAGATAATATCTTCAACTAGTGCTGGTGTTAAATAAGGGACCCCTAGACTTGGTTCCTGACGACACGTGATCAGCCAGCTTGAAACGCATCAATCCAGGATAGGTTCACCGGAGCCTGGGATGCGAAATTACGGCAATCTTAATACTTACACAGTGCCCACAGCTAAGTACCTTTTATTTGATGCATCATTTACAGGTTTAATAATAGCGGGGTGATTGCGCGTCACGCGGCACGACAACACCTAATAACAGGTGATTAGAAATTTCTCTGTAGATATCAATAATCTTGAATATGTATTGAGTAGTTAAATCAATTGCTACTGGTAGTTATTTATTTTGCAGCTCGAGAGACGAATTCCTCATGCTGTCTTCTCCATGTTAACCGTGTCAGACGTCGGTGTACCAGACTTGGAGATTAAGAGGACTGCCAGGGTTATCTAAAGGAATCTATTACCAGCTAAGGCTTATTTCTTTTACTCATAACATTGCAATTTGATACATTCAGAATGTCTTCAACATAATGTGTGATTTACTGTAATTCATTATTATGCACATATTCATGTTCTTCTTTGTATGAATAATATTATATTCAACATTAATTATAGGATTAGATTATTATTAATAGAATTAGTGAACGAACCACACTGATTCCTGGACGTACTGACCTCCAGTAATAACCCCCCAATGTAGGTGTTTGAGGTTTGGTTTTAATAATACAGCCCATTAATTATTCTTATGATCATACTTTCTAGTCATATCCATAGTCACTGGTTTTCTCTAGAATTTTATCTATGATCTGAAATTCTCAGTTTCCCTCTTTCCTTTAAAAGCGGGTGGTCCTTCGTAATTTAATTTACTACTTTAATTATTAATTAATCAGAATCAAACCCAAATATCCCACATTATGGTCCTTCGAACCGGATAGGCATTAAATTTATAATTAAAATATTAACCATTAATAACTAATCCTTGTGTGATAGAAGCTAGACTAACTATTTAATTAATTGTGTCAACTAACAGTGTAACACATCAGTTAGTCTAGATCACACTAACATAGCTACCTTATACATAGCTTTAGTGGGTCATAATTAATTACCCACAACATTTAGACCTACACTTCATACTGAAGTAGAACCCTTAGGTCACCAAGAGCAACAGCTCATAACCTTATATTAATCACTAACACCAATTAAGTGTTAACCATTTAGGCTATACCAATGTTTCAATATATGGCTGTCAGCAGACTGTCCATTATAGCCTGAATCCATGTTAAAATTACTGATTCACTCAAGTCAGTGGATCATTAACATTTAGGGATCCAGTATACTAATATAAATTACTGATCTCATACTAGTTAATCATTACTAACCCTGATAACATTTTATTCCACAATTAGGAGTACATTCAGGAGTTAGGTAATATTTACGGCAGTAGAATACTTGCCAAACACAATTAATTCCTTTGTGTTCATTTTATTTCTTATACACATAATTACACAAGTGTATATTATATAAAATACAAAAAACCCAAAAACACAGCACAATTATTTGCACATTACTGCACCATAATATAATCTTTGCCAACCTTATTAGGTAGCAATTTAGGCTGTGATTGTGTTGAATTTGGCACAAGCACAGACTAAATATAGTTGTAGTTTCTCAAGTAGAAATTCTCACGACTAGGCTTGAGCTAGTTAGTGACACATATATTATTCTTTTGTGCTGACCCTATCAAGGGTGGGATTAACCATTTATTGTGTAATTATTTTATTGCATATTTCTATGTGTGTCTTTGAGTGTTACTGTAAGTCCACTACCCATCCGAGGCTGATTTAGAAGAGCTAAGCTGAGGAACACCTGTAGTGAGACCAAGGTACCACTCAAATCTTAGTTGCTTATTATTAGGTAGGTAGCTAACCTCTAAATGAGGTAAATTACAACCAGCCTCAAGAAATATCAGGCTGTCAATACTTATACCTGCTCTACATCAAGGAGCAGACACCATAGCTATACCACTAGCTACATAAGCCCTATCAGGCTTTCAATACTTATACCTGTTCTGCATCAAGGAGCAGACTATAGCTATACCACTAGCTACATAAGCCCTATCAGGCTCAATTTACCACAAGAATGAATCCTTTAGAAAGGAACGCAAGATTCTTGACAGCTCTTCAAGGTCCTTTAGGAAAACTGCTTATGAAATGTCATTTCTGTGTCGAAACTGACCCAGGTGACGTCTACAGACTAGCAAGTTCCATAAGGATCGCCAGCCAAAAATATGATTATATCAAGACTGTAATCGAGACCCACAGGAATTTACTCCAAGCCGGTCATACTGTCTCAGACCACTTAAGTCTAACAGAATCTGATCTCGATAACTATGAACATTCTGTTCAAACCAGTTTAGACCGATATAAGGAGGTGCTTGCGAAGCAAGATATTCCCGAGTGGGTGGATCAGATCATTAATAGACCTGTATCCAAGCTAACACTCAGCTCAGATGAAATACTTGAGCTAAATCAAGACGAGGAGAATCCTCTAATCAATGCTGATCACTATACAAGATCAACAACTGAAGATCAACCTTCATTTTCTAACCTCTCATCTAATACAGCTTCATGTGATGATTTGTTTACAGAGTCTGATCAAACTTCAGACCACTCTTCTCAATGTTCCCTGGATTCTATAAGTTCAATACATAATGCTACTGAATTAACTAGCTTATCACCAGAACCCAGAGAAACAAGTGAAGCTGCAGATGAAACAAGTGAAGCTGCAATAATCAGTGAATCTGAACCAGAAAATGATAAAGCTAATGCTGCAGCAGCAGCCGAAGCTGTAATCAAAGCTGAGGTCAAGCAAGAAGCCTTAAGCAACACAAGTAATGGTCACAATTGCTCCCAACAGCCTTCTAAAGTAAGTGCTGACAATGAGAAGACTATTATAAACCTTGTACACCAATTATTAAATTTATCTTCACCAGAGCAATCAGTTGACTCTTTACAAGCCTTTAGTTTTCAGCTTGAGTCACTGATAAATTCTTTCAGTAAAGAGGTGGATCACCCAACTACTGAGTGGATGACTAAAATTATCATCCAGAGAAAATTGTCTGGTGACACACTTAATAAACTATATGTATGCCAGAATGGTAATACCCTGTCAATGCAGGATATATTTACAGGTTTGCGTAATATGAGCAATCATACAGCAGACCAAGCAATTAATGCTAAATCTGAATGCACCAAAACTGTACCTACATCAGTTTCCTTACCTGAAACTCCTAAAGTGACACTGTCACTAGGTAACCAAGGTGCTAATACTCAATGTAACAACAATCAGTCAAATACTGATTCATCAGTGAGGCCTAAGAGTCCCACAGGTGCTCCTAAGAGACCTAATAGTCCAAAGAGCACTCCCAAGAGCCTGTTAATGGTTCCCCAGAGTACACCAAGTACTCACAAGAGAATAAATAACAAGCAAATGCAAACAGCAAAACCATCACAACCTGCAAATACTGTTTTACCTAAACCGGTAACATCTAAACGATCTGTAGGATGGGGAATATGCTTGTTTTGCAATCAAAAACATTCTCTGTACAAATGTACTAATTATCCTAATAGAGACACAAGAGTCAGACGACTCAAACAGTTACACAAATGTACTAGGTGTCTCAAACCACATAATGTTAACAGCTGTGACACCCCACTGAACACCTGCAATAGGTGTAGAAGGGGCAAACATCATGCTGCACTGTGCAAATTAGTTAGGACTAATTATGTCAATCCTAGAATAGGACGTAGAGAATCTACACCAGTACAGTGCTGCAAGGTGCGAGATGTGTACAGCGTAACTTCACAAGCATCTCAAGTGGATGCTGCTTTGCCTACTGCCCAACTTCAAGTGAAGAACAGAGGAGCCAAGATCACCATCCGTGGACTATTTGATCAAGGTTCCCAGAGAACTTTCATTACTCAAAGGGCAGCAGAGGCACTTAATTTACAACCAATAGGACAGGTAAAATTAAACTTGTCAGGGTCCATGATAAATCGAGGAACCCATGAATACACAGTAGTTCAACCGCTTGTACGACTAGGTAGTCAAGCCAAGGCTGTCCAAGCCATTGTTGTAGATCAAATACCTTTAGACTTACATATTAAGGGTCTGAGGTACACAGCCCACTTCCTGCAGGAACGTGAAATTAATTTGGCTGACAACAAGTTAATGTCTGACCGCCTTAACAATGTAGATGTACTAGTAGGAGCCGACTACTATTACCAGTTCATAACTGGACATGTTAAACGATTGGGAATGAATTTGCTCCAATCTGCAGGAGGCTACTTACTTACTGGTAAAGTTCTGAATGTGAACAAGCCTAAACCTGCTAACAATAATAAATTAGTCAGCAGTAAATCAATTCTCCAGCAGCAAGCTAAAGGGAGAAACACAGCTGAGTAATAAACTCAGATTGAATGTAGTGCAATTGATACTCGCCGAGATGTTTCATAGCTCTCAGTGAAAACCAATGGTCCGTACTCAAACAAGTACAAGTCACAGCGACCAAGCTATTGAATTCACTGCAGACCTAGAATTATTCTCGACAAGTAGTAATTGACCACACTCAGTCTTCCTAGTTAAATTGTAATGTTAGGCTAGAGAATCTAGTACTCCCTAGGAATTAATAATGTTAGGCTAGAGAATCTAGCACTTAATGCCACTGGCATTTCCTGAATTTAGTGATAACATTCACTAGGACCACTGGTCCACTATACTTGCGCTTAAAGGTTTGCCAAGAAAACCTTAATACCATGTTTTCTGCACTAAGAATTAGTGATCAATACTTGCATTAATTGTTTGAGTTGTTTTCTTTCGTTTCTGCTTATTTAGAGTAGGAGCGCAACACGAACAAACTTGCAAACTTACTAACATGTAAGTGAATTTCCAGAGAACTAATATGTTTAATGCATTATCGTTAAACATTAGCATTGTTAATTAACATGCTTCATGAGCTTAACATGGCTCACCTTAGAATTAACGTAATAATATGAGTGCTCGTTCACCATGCGCACGAGCTTAATATTGCTCGCCATGATAACTGAATGACAAAGCTCCACCTCGTTAATTCGAGTTCACTGAACTCACCCTGTTAACTGTTGACGAGTTCACTGCAACTCACCCTGTTAGCACTGCTAACGAGCTCACTGTAGCTCACCCTGTCAGCACTGCTGACGAGCTCACTGCAGCTCACCCTGTCAACACTGTTGACGAGTTCCATGTAACTCACCCTGTTAGCTCTGCTAACGAGCTCACTGTAGCTCACCCTGTCAGCACTGCTGACGAGCTCAATGTAGCTCACCCTGTCAACACTGTTGACGAGTTCACTGTAACTCACCCTGTCAGCACTGCTGACGAGCTCAATACAGCTCACCATGTTCACGAGTTCAATATGACTCGACCTGTTAATGAGCTTAATACTGCTCACCATGTTAATTCGAGTACATTTTTGCTCACAATTAGCTTAGTCCCTTACTTAGGTAGGTTAGAAATTCAAACCATTTATTTAGGTAGGCTTAGGGACTTTAGTAGTGTCAACCGAGTACTAGCCTAATCTGTACTCACCATTAATTACAGTTGACTATACTTATAGAGACTGATTTAATAAACTCAAATTCATGTAAAGGTGATTTCGTACTAACCAGTTTACAGTGTCAAGCCTATGAGCTGCCATTTAATTAGCTCATAAGTCAGAATGACTAGGCTACTAATCTCACTGTCGACTCAGAATTTTCCTTGTTTAATGAATAAACTTTTCAGTTCTCTACTTTCTATTATTTAGCTAGTTAGCAAATTATTTGTACCATCAGTCAGCATGACTACTGCACGGCAGTGCACATTTAATTCAATTTCCTCATTTGAATTTGAGGTGATCGTGATGCTGCGTGATGTTATTGTCTAGTAACTCAATAGTTACAAGTCACAGCGACCCTAGACAGTGACCTTACTGTAGTGTCATAGTCTCCTTGATCTTAAATGACTAATAACACTTTACTGTATAATCATACAATAGTGTTATCAGTTCTTAGGAACTTATTCTGAGTTTACCTACGATTCAGCAGCTACGTAATACACCATTACATGTCACTGCGACCCTAGTTGTTGAGTATATTGTGAGCTTTAGAGTGTTCCTGATTACCGATAACTTAATCATTTAATGTTTCAATATTTCATGCATGTTTCCACTAAGGGAAACTGCAAGCCTATTACAACTCTGAAGAAGAAGAATTTCTTTCACATCCCACTGAGATAACTGTGATGATGCTACGATGTGATATCACGTAACGAAACATTACACGTCACTATGACCCAGGATATCGCATCACTGTAGATTCTGTTAGTTTAAATGGGAGAGTTGAATTTTATAAATATTGTGTAGGCAACAAACAACATGTTTCAGTTGACATGTGAATAGCAAGACTCAAATTCTTGTAAGTCCTTGATAAATCCGGGACGTTCGTTATGTGTGTACTAACATACTAACATACTAATGTATTAATCTTAATATCACTTCGGGATAGGTCAGTACAACACAGTACACTGCGACCCTGGGAATCCCCCCCCGGAGTTATGTTGGATATTTCCAACATCGAATACAGCATTGTTGTATTCTCATTACTTATTACTAACCATACTTAATATTGTAGTAAGTAAAACTAACAACTCGTAGAATTCTCATGTACTAATAATTCATCTGTGCATTAGGCTAGAATTCTCACGTCACCTGACGCCAGTATTGCGTCAGATTTCTTTACAGTAAAACACATTATATTCAATTTGTGTGAGAATTAAATACGATTCTCCATAATTAAAGCATTCTGTATGACAACTGATTGCAGACGAATTGTTCTCTAACTAAAAGCCGAATAGAGCGTTAGAATTATACCGTCTACCTCGCGGTAGTGTTAACGTCATCAATGAATGCCATGGGGAGACATTAATTCCTCTCCCTTATATATTTACTATTCTTAAATAGTTAAATAATAATATTCCGTTCCTCTAAATAATAAACCCATCCAGTCTTTAGAGTTTCAAGCGCGAATGCGAGAAATATTAATGTTCATGCCAATAATTTGTGTAATGAACGTGGACTCGGCGTGGGGGGAGGGACGCGACGCCATTCTCAGTCGGTGACGGTGTCGGGAAGCGGACACGTGCAAGGCCAGAAGGAGGCAAAGCTACGCTTACCGTACTCACAAAAGACGCCATTGTCCAGCAAATAGGACAAGTGTGTCCATCCTCAGATGAAAGCCGCCACTGTGAGGCGTGAACGACCTTGCAGATAATATCTTCAACTAGTGCTGGTGTTAAATAAGGGACCCCTAGACTTGGTTCCTGACGACACGTGATCAGCCAGCTTGAAACGCATCAATCCAGGATAGGTTCACCGGAGCCTGGGATGCGAAATTACGGCAATCTTAATACTTACACAGTGCCCACAGCTAAGTACCTTTTATTTGATGCATCATTTACAGGTTAATAATAGCGGGGTGATTGCGCGTCACGCGGCACGACAACACCTAATAACAGGTGATTAGAAATTTCTCTGTAGATATCAATAATCTTGAATATGTATTGAGTAGTTAAATCAATTGCTACTGGTAGTTATTTATTTTGCAGCTCGAGAGACGAATTCCTCATGCTGTCTTCTCCATGTTAACCGTGTCAGACGTCGGTGTACCAGACTTGGAGATTAAGAGGACTGCCAGGGTTATCTAAAGGAATCTATTACCAGCTAAGGCTTATTTCTTTTACTCATAACATTGCAATTTGATACATTCAGAATGTCTTCAACATAATGTGTGATTTACTGTAATTCATTATTATGCACATATTCATGTTCTTCTTTGTATGAATAATATTATATTCAACATTAATTATAGGATTAGATTATTATTAATAGAATTAGTGAACGAACCACACTGATTCCTGGACGTACTGACCTCCAGTAATAACCCCCCAATGTAGGTGTTTGAGGTTTGGTTTTAATAATACAGCCCATTAATTATTCTTATGATCATACTTTCTAGTCATATCCATAGTCACTGGTTTTCTCTAGAATTTTATCTATGATCTGAAATTCTCAGTTTCCCTCTTTCCTTTAAAAGCGGGTGGTCCTTCGTAATTTAATTTACTACTTTAATTATTAATTAATCAGAATCAAACCCAAATATCCCACATATGCCAAGTATGGAAAGTGGCGTTTGGTCACTTTTGACCCAAACCTCTCTTCAGTTTTCAAAATATCCCAAACATCCCAATTTCGAGGCCAGAGCCATATTTTGGAGCCAAATTCTGGCTCTCTGCACGTATTCGCAGTTTGAAATTACGACTTTTTATACCCAACATATGCCAAGTACTGAAAGCGGCTGTGAGTCACATTTTGCACAAACTCCCCTGCATTTGTCAAATATCCCAAATATCCCAATTTTGAGGCCTGAGCCATATTTGGAGCCAAATTCTGGCTCTCTGCACGTATTCGCAGTTTGAAATTACGACTTTTTATACCCAACATATGCCAAGTACTGAAAGCGGCAGTGAGTCACAATTTGAACAAACTCATGAACAGTTTTCAAAATATCCTAAATATCCCAATTTCGAGGCCTGAGCCATATTTTGGAGCCAAATTCTGGCTCTCTGCACGTATTCGCAGTTTGAAATTACGACTTTTTTATACCCAACATATGCCAAGTATGGAATGTGGCGTTTGGTCACATTTGTCCCAAACCTCCCTGCAGTTTTAAAATATCCCAAACATCCGAATTTCGAAGCCTGAGTCATATTTTGGAGCCAAATTCTGTCTCTCTGCACTTATTCGCAGTTTGATATTACGACTTTTTATACCCAACATATGCCAAGTACTGAAAGCGGCAGTGAGTCACATTTTGCACAAACTCCCCTGCAGTTTTCAAAATATCCCAAACATCCCAATTTCGAGGCCTGAGCCATATATTGGAGCCAAATTCTGGCTCTCTGCACGTATTCGCAGTTTGAAATTCGACTTTTTATACCCAACATATGCCAAGTACTGAAAGCAGCAGTGAGTCACATTTTGCACAAACTCCCCTGCAGTTGTCAAAATATCCCAAATATCCCAATTTTGAGGCCTGAGCCATATTTTGGAGCCAAATTCTGGCTCTCTGCACGTATTCGCAGTTTGAAATTACGACTTTTATACCCAACTTATGCCAAGTACTGAAAGCTGCGTTTGGTGACATTTGTCCCAAACCTCGCTGCAGTTTTCAAAATATCCCAAACATCTCAATTTCGAGGCCTGAGCCATATTTTGGAGCCAAATTCTGGCTCTCTGCACGCATTTGCAGTTTGAAATTACGACTTTTTATACCCAACATATGCCAAGTACTGAAAGTGGCAGTGAGTCCACATTTTGAACAAACTCCTCTGCAGTTTTCAAAATATCCTAAATATCCCAATTTCGAGGCCAGAGCCATATTTTGGAGCCAAATTCAGGCTCTCTGCACGTATTCGCAGTTTGAAATTACGACTTTTTATACCCAACTTATGCCAAGTACTGAAAGCTGCGTTTGGTCACATTTGTCCCAAACCTCCCTGCAGTTTTCAAAATATCCCAAACATCTCAATTTCGAGGCCTGAGCCATATTTTGGAGCCAAATTCTGGCTCTCTGCACTTTTTCGCAGTTTGATATTACGACTTTTTATACCCAACATATGCCAAGTACTAAAAGCGGCAGTGAGTCACATTTTGCACAAACTCCCTTGCAGTTTTCAAAATATCCCAAACATCCCAATTTCGAGGCCTGAGCCATATATTGGAGCCAAATACTGGCTCTCTGCACGTATTCGCATTTTGAAATTCAACTTTTTATACCCAACATATGCCAAGTACTAAAAGCGGCAGTGAGTCACATTTTGCACAAACTCCCCTGCAGTTTTCAAAATATCCCAAATATCACAATTTTGTAACCTGAGACATATTTTGGAGCCAAAATCTGGCTCTCTGCACATATTCGCAGTTTGAAATTACGACTTTTATACCCAACTTATGCCAAGTACTGAAAGCTGCGTTTGGTCACATTTGTCCCAAACCTCGCTGCAGTTTTCAAAATATCCCAAACATCTCAATTTTGAGGCCTGAGCCATATTTTGGAGCCAAATTCTGGCTCTCTGCACGTATTCGCAGTTTGAAATTACGACTTTTTATACCCAACTTGGCCCGGGAAATGGCCTGGGTGCAGGCCCAGAAATGGCCCGGGTGCAGGCCCGAAATGGCCCGGGTGCAGGCCTAGAAATGGCCCGGACGCAGGCCCAGAAATCTCCCGGGTGCAGGCACCGAAATGGCCAGGGTGCAGGCCCAGAAATGGCCCGGGTGCAGGCCCAGAAATGGCCCGGGTACAGGCCCGAAATGGCCCGGGTACAGGCCTAAGAAATGGCCCGGGTACAGGTCCAGAAATGGCCCCGGGTACAGGTCCAGAAATGGCCCGGGTACAGGCCCAGAATGGCCCGGGTACAGGCCCAGAAATGGCCCGGGTGCAGGCCCAGAAATGGCCCGGGTGCAGGCCTAGAAATGGCCCGGACGCAGGCCCAGAAATCTCCCGGGTGCAGGCACAGAAATCTCCCGGGTGCAGGCCACAGAAATGGCCAGGGTGCAGGCCCAGAAATGGCCCGGGTACAGGCCCAGAAATGGCCCGGGTACAGGCCCAGAAATGGCCCGGGTACAGGCCAAGAAATGGCCCGGGTACAGGTCCAGAAATGGCCCGGGTACAGGCCCAGAAATGGCCCGGGTACAGGCCCAGAAATGGCCCGGGTACAGGCCCAGAAATGGCCCGGGTACAGGCCCAGAAATGGCCCGGGTACAGGCCCAGAAATGGCCCGGGTACAGGCCCAGAAATGGCCCCGGTACAGGCACAGAAATGGCCCGTGTACAGGCCTAGAAATTAACCCGGGTACAGGCCCAGAAATGGCCCGGGTACAGGCCCAGAAATGGCCCGGGTACAGGCCCAGAAATGGCCCGGGTACAGGCACAGAAAGGGCCCGGGTACAGGCCCAGAAATGGCCCGGGTACAGGCCCAGAAATGGCCCGGGTACAGGCCCAGAAATGGTCCGGGTACAGTGCCCAGAAATGGCCCGGGTACAGGCCCAGAAATGGCCCAGGTACAGGCCCAGAAATGGCCCGGGTACAGGCCCAGAAATGGCCCGGGTACAGGCCCAGAAATGGCCCGGGTACAGGCCAGAAATGGCCCGGGTACAGGCCCAGAAATAGCCCGGGAACAGGCCCCAGAAATGGCCCGGGTACAGGCCTTGCAGGGGGGATTGGGTACAAATGTGAACAAACGCCGCTTTCAGTACTTGGCATATGTTGGGTATAAAAAGTCGGAATTTCAAACTGCGAATACGTGCAGAGAGCAGAATTTGGCTCCAAAATATGGCTCAGGCCTCGAAATTGGGATGTTTGGGATATTTTGAAAACTGCAGGTGAGTTTGTGCAAAATATGACTCATTGCCGCTTTCAGTACTTGGCATATGTGGGTA